>NC_136497.1:68189924-68214924 GCF_053919585.1 Euprymna scolopes
GAGATAACGCTAAATAATCTGTTATCAAAGAAGATGGAAAGTGCTGAAAATCTAGGAAGACTCACATTTCAGAGATCATCACTGGATAATACCTAATGTGACAAGTCCTAGAAGACGGCGATGACGACGACAACAACAACAACAACAACAATAATAATAATAATAATAATAATAATAATACAAGTGTGCATTACTAGTTATAAGCAAGGGGAAAATAGAGACAACAGAAAGCATGGAACTACGCCGCCAAGCGGAGTTGAGGGCCCTGCATATCTATCCCCTCCATCATCTCCTCCCGTTGCTCCCCTCCCAAAGAGTGATAATAAATAGACGAGAAGGGTCAAGGAGGATGGAAAGACCGAGGAGAGAGCACTGACCAGACCTCCGCTAGACAAGTGCGAAGAGAACTGGAATCTTGGGGAGGCTTATTCACACTCAAATTCCAGTGGAGACCAATGGCCGCTGCCAGCGAGAAATCAATGATAAACGGCTGTTAAGACAACGCAAATTTATTTGCAAATGTTATCTAAAAAGGTGGAGGCTACTAGAAAATCTGGGGAGACTTGTTGTCACTCAGCTTCTAATAAACACCTCAGTTTGGTTACAAGGAGAGATGTTTGATGATCTGTGTGAAAGCTCTTTGTGAGACAATAATAATAATAATAATAATAATAATAATAATAATAGTAATAATAGTCGCAGCTAGGATATTTTACGTTTTATTCTTCTGTCTTTCTGTATATCAATCTTTTTCGTTTCATTTAATACTGAATCCAGTCATTTGTGAAAAAAAAAAAAAGTTTTTTTTTGAGTTTCAAGTTCATTATATTCTCAAATATTTATTCATAGAGTTTGGTTTGGTTGTTTAACTTTACGGCATATCAAACCGGATTATTTGATGCTGAATCCAGTAATTTGCGGAAAAAATTCTGCTTATGTTTTTTATATCCTTAAATAGTTTTTGTTTTCAACTTTTCATAAAATGTTTGAAAGCGGAAAAGAAAAACAATAGCAAATAAATGCTTAGTACATTTCAGGCCAGAGAGCCAGTATCTTCAGCCAGCCTGATCTGGTAGCACCAGATTTTACATCTAAAGGATCGAACTGGAATCGTTAGAATATAAAGCAACGAAACTTATACAAAATAATAAACAGGCACATATAATCCATAGATGATAGGTCAAACACGTCATTGCTTCCACTTGTGAATTTTGCTAGCTAATTCCCGACAGAGTGTAATTGTTAATTACTTTTTTTTTGTTCAAACAATTGATATTTTGTTTGTTTTGTTAGTTTGGCATAGGTTTCTTGCCAGAATCAGCTTTGAGCGCGAAACTGCAACCAGTCGAACATCGTTTCTTTCTTTCTCTTTCTCTCGCTCTTTCTTTCTTTCGCCATTGCAGACTTTTCAGCCATTTTGTTTTTGTAGTTGCGTCTTTTTGTCGCAAAGACAGGCTTTGTCCGTCTGTTTGTCTGCCGTATTTCAGATGATTGAACAATAATGAGAAAACGTGCCCGTCCATCGATCACGCTTAAGTTTTCAAAACGGCATTTTCATCATTAAACCCGTCGATGGGATGAACGCCACGCTGAAGTGGCTGATCTTGATCCTTTTTTTCCCTACCTCCATCCTCCTCATCGCAATCAATGTTAGCTTCGGCTGCAAATGTTAAATTTAGATTTGTTGTTGTTGTCAGTTTTAACAGGGTTTCGATAGAAAATTTAAAGTGTATCTTATTATTTATTTTGTAATTATTCTTTTATTTTATTATTGTTTTTTTTCGATTTTGCCTTTTCTCTTTTGCTTTGTTTGTATTGCTTTCTTTTATTTGTTACATTTGTCGTAATTATGGATGTTTTCGTCGCCGTCTGTGTTTTATGTGTTAATGAAACAGCTAGTACTTTGCGCCTGGTATTCAGATTTGCAATCTCGTTTCTGTTAAACTGTAACTCAGAGCGCACAAAGATATCAAAGTCGCGCCATGCAACTAAAAGTCGGCGTCATTTTTGTGTCTGGCGGATCAGCCGTAATTAAGTGTTTTTTTTTTTTTTCGTGTGGATGATGATGATGATGATAGTGGTGGTGGTGGTGGAGCCGACTGGAAATCTATATTATATTTGTCTAAATCTCTGTCTGCCCATTTCATTTTTTTCTTAGAAACTACTCGGCCGATCTGGCTGAAATTTTGTACGTACCGTTGTTATGATAAAGTACAGCAAACTAAGTATCGTGATATCTGTTTGATGCAGAGTTAAAGATTTATAGGGATTAATCACTATAATACCACATTTACTATAGAAGTTTTCTCGGAAACTACTGGGCCGATCTGGCTGAAATTTTGTAAGTACATTTGTTATCATAAGGTACAGCGAACTAAGTATTGTGGTATCTATTTGATGCAGAGTTAGGGATTTATATTTAAGTTCCAGTTTTTCTGGGAAGCTACTGGCTGTAAGTTTGTGATCTTTACTATAATAAGGTGCATCGAACTATGCAGTATGGTATCCGTTCGATACACAGTTAGAGATTAATAATGATTAATCACTACAATACGACATTCTTTGTAGAATTTTGGCAGAAAGCGTTAAATCTTAGTCAATGGGCTTTTATTCGTTTTTAACGGGCTACAACTGGAGTGTTAATAATACTAGCATGACTAATAATAAAGCTATGAATAATATACACCGACTAATAATGCTACTAGTATAACGAATAATAATGATGCAACAACAATTACTACTACTACTACTACTACTACTACTACTACTACTACCAAGATTAATAAAACCACAATCAATAATAATAATAATAATAATGATAATAATAATAATAATACAACGACCAATAATAATACTAAAACAACGAATAATATTCTTACAACGACTGTGTGTAACGTTATAGAAGGCGTTCTCATTTCGTTCTTCCTCTCGTCTGTCGACCCCATCGAAGTGCCAAACAAATAAAAGAAATTCTTTGAACTCCCTTTTTTTTTTTTTGAAAGTCACTTTTATTTCCTGTCTGTGCTTCTCATTTTACATAACAAATTTTGACAGAGCTGTCACTGGCTAGCGGGGTATCATTGTCGTTTGCTTTCGATTCCTGCTGATCATACAGTCACGTCTTTCCCATTCCACTCTCTCTGTCTTACGTCTGCTGCTATCTCCGCGTGACGCCATCAGTCCTGCTACCTTCTACTGTTCCTCTCTCTATTTCAATGCAACTACTGCTGCCTATGCAACTTTGCCGTACATTATGGTATTATTATACAATTACTATTAATAATACTAGCGCTACAGCTAATAACAATGCAAGCATATAAACAAATAACATTTTTATAATAATAAATATCTGAGAAGTCATTGTTAAACATCCGGTGTTAGTACACAAAATAAGTTGCATCAAAACTCCTAGTGAGTAAAAATAAAATAATAAAGTCTAGTTACAATGAGAAGTGCCAAGGAAGATGGAAAGAGCGAGGAAAGAGAGCAGTAATGAGACGGTCACTAAAAAGTGCTAAACAAACTATGACATCGGGAAGGCAATGGTTGCTGTCAGCGAATAATCAATAGCAAGTCATTTGCAAAGATAATCAAAAGAGGTGGAGCGTACTGGAAAGCAGGGGAAACTTGTTGTCACCCAGACTCCAGGGAACACCACCAATTATTATTAATGAGTAATGTCTGGTGATCTTTTTTGAGAACTCGTAGTGAGTACATAATAATGAATTTATTCAGGGAACAAAACAGTAATTAAAAGAATAAAGGTCTGTATCAATAAACCATAGATGAGAAATCAAATTTGATTTTTTTTTACATAGGCATCACCACTCAGCAAGGCCAAGAGGCCACTCGAGGATAAGGGTTAAAGAGTTTACAGTAGAAATTGGACAATATAGTAATAGTTAGTAATGGACATTTGGTAAATTCGTTAACTTATATGGAACGGCTCATCAAAAAATTGTTTATGTTAGACTTGAAGACAACCATATTGTAGTCAGCTGGAAAGCAGGAAAACGGAAGAGAGTTCCACAAGTGATCATTTCTAAGAAAGAAGCTTTGTTCATGGAATCTACATTTAGGTTTAGGCACAGATAAAGAGTGGGGGGAATTAGTGATAGTGTTTTCAGCTAGACGGGTGTTTCTTGTGAAGGTTTCGCGAGGGGGGGACCATAGATTCTTGCTCAGTCGAGCACTTGCCATGAAAATAACGATAAAGCAGAACCGAATTAGCAACATCTCTTCCGTGAGATAGAGGTTGCAGGGAAGAGAAAAGGACATCTCCTACGAGGCTACGAAGTCTATTTTAAACTCGGTCAAGGCAGGATAAGTCCTTTTTAGAAGCTCCTGTCCAGATGTTGCAGCAGTACTCCATCCTTGGACGTACCTGGCTCTTATAGAGATAGAGATCTAGATAAACAAATTAAAAATACAGTTAAAATGATAACTTGGCGAAAGGTAACAAAAAACTATTTGGTTGACAAAGATGAGAAAAAACATGAAGAAATATAAATGATAAAAGATTTAAAAAAATATCAAAACAATGCAATACCGAGACGATACAAATAGAACAGTGAACAGTGCAAACAAAACAGGCCTTTTTAAAAACAGTGAAAGGCAGCTTTACCAAGAGGTAAATGGGTAAGAAAACAAAACCAAAACAACTGACTCCTACAAGGAGAAAAACACGCCCGGGGCAATATATGGGAAAAGATACATGGTCACAATGAAAATACCACTCCCACTTTCGTAGCTCTTCAACTGTTTCAGTTAAAAATATAAAGCTTTACTTTTGAAACGACACTCGTACTGTAATACGTTACAGCAATAACACGTGGAAATCCTCCGTTTGCTTACAGTAAGTAGCTTTTCCTCATAATGACGACAATAGATGAAATCAATGTTTTAACTTTTTAATTAATGTACTTATTGCAACGATTTATATTCTTTTATAAATAAATAGTTTCTTAGTAAAATAATTGTCAGCGAAATATTCTATAAATAAATAAAATGTCAGTTTCCATTCAACAACGATCAAAATTAGGATCTCTTGTCAAACTTTGAAACGATTCATTTTGAAATGAATAAAATGTAAATTTTTGTCACATAACAACACCAGATAGTAGGCAATTAACTTTTATCCGATCTGGTTGTCTTCAAGTCCAAAGTAAACAAGTTCTTGATGAGCCGTTCCACTTGTAAACAAATTTACCAAATTTCCATTACTAACGATTTCTATATTGTCCAATTGGCTACTGTACACTCTTTAAACCTTATCCCCGAATGACCGCTGGGTCTTGATAAGTGGTGATGCCTATGTAAAAAAATATCTAAAAAATTCAGACCTGCAAGACAGATGTATTGCTGTATTTCATGTCGAAACAATACCTATTATAAATAATACACTGTATAGAATTATCATATTTCAAATTACTATTCATGGTGTCATTAATGGTTTTTAGTTTTCTTAATAATACGAGTTCATAAATTGCATATAGATACGCAAAGATTCTAACTAAGCTTAGTCGATTCATTGGGTTGCAAAAAGCATTAATGCGACCAGTTACACAATGTAAGGGAGAAAACTCAGATAAAAATAAAAGCCGATTGTTCGGAATAATAACGAAAATCGAAATATTGAATCTCAACCGAAGCAGTGCTATCTACTTAATTGTCATGTCGAAATAATTAACATATTTAAAAATTATGAACAATGATAAAGTAAAGAATTAATTATTAATGAAAATTGCTTTCGAAAAAATTGCAAGATATACTTAAATAATAAACAAATTCAAAACTATCGGTTAGTGCTCTTGTTTAAGTTACATTTCAGAAATAACAATGACAGATTAATTAAATCATGAACGTACTTTTTTATTTAATGATATAATAATCTACATATATCTATTTATCTATATATAAGGCAAAATGTGTGTGTTTGTGTGTGTGTGTGTGTTTGTATGTCTCGCAAAAACTTTCGACAAACGCGACTGATTCGTACCAGATCGGTATCGTTTTAGAGCTCGATATCTTGGAGGACAAATATCGAAAAATTGGCCAAAAACATTCATTCTTTCACCCTCAACTGGGCAGTGTTGTATGAGGAACGGGTCACTTTTTCATCGACATTTTTGCAAAGTCATCATACGTGCTTGCAATGACTATCCCTAATTTGAACGGCAGCGGAGTCGTATGTTATGGTGGCCGCGGGGGGGTCAAGCTGTTTTTTTTTTCACCTTGTTTTCTTCCTTCGCGTTACAGGTTCGAGCCTACCTTTCTGCCCACTCCTTTTTTCTTATTTTGAGGCTTACGTAATGGGATTTTTTCCCTTAAAAAAAAAAGCTGAATTATTTTACCGTTTCTTTAAACTTTTTTTTGTTTTTTTTTCACACGTCTCTCCACCCAGGAAACGTCTATTTTCTTTTCTGGTTGTATTGACTCCTTACTATAACACCTCTCCACACCCAGGCAACAACGGGTATCCCCGCTAGTACATATATAAAGTAAGGTTATTTGTCGCGCTGACGTCAATATTGAAAGCACGTTCTTTTTTTGTTACTATAAAAGTGAATACAGCTTTCTTACATACGTAGTTGTTAATCTACCGACGACTTCAAAAAAGGGAAATTAAATCCTGTAAAAACGAACTTTTATTAATTCACTTTTCGTTTATTTCTGTTTTATTTTTTTGTTGAGTGGATAGTTCCGTTTTACTATTACGTACAATTAGTAAATCACTATCTGTCTGTGAAACGGCGTCTATCAAATTACTGTCAATGTTTGGTGTACAGACCTGAAACGATTGTGTAATCGAACATGTGGAACAAAATCGATTTGGTTTTTAGTCCCCCTCCAAAAAAAAAAAAAAAATGCTGCTAAGGGGTCAAAATTGAAATATTTAAACTTGTTACTTCTCCACACACGGAAATATACATTTATACGTTTAACAACGTTATTTTGGAAGATTTTTGTATGCATATAGATTTAGCATCGTTAGATTGTAACGAATAATGCGAGATTGCTATATATTTTTGATTTCGATTCTAGCTGATAGCACCCAAGTCATGCATTCATTTTTAAAAATACTTTTTAAATCACTATTTATATATTGGGTACAATATAATAGTTAATAGGGAATCGGCTATATAGTAATAAATACGAAATCCGCAGGAATTAAAATATTATATTTGTCGTATTTTACGACTGGGCAACGTCGGACGGCCTGCTAGTATAGCACTAATTGCGCCATGACAATTGAGTAGGTAACATTGCTTTTAGGTGAAATTGACATGAAAATTAAGTGGTTTTTGGTTGAAATGAATTGTTCAAGTTTCGTTATGATTCTAAACAAACTTAAATAAAAAGTAAAACAGGAAGTAAAATAGAAAGGAAAAGAAATAAAAACGAAGGATTCAAAGGGAAAGACGAAAATTAAGAGGGAAAAGAAAAGTAAAACCCTATCAGAAATTGAATGAAGAAAAAGAAAAGAAAGGAGGTTTAAATAGAAAGACAGATAAAATACTAAATCGATGAAATATAAGAGAGAAAAGATCGTCAAGGTAAAGATAGAAAAGAATAAGGGAAAAGAAAAGTAAGACGGAAAGTAATAGTTTGTAATTGGCAAGAGGACAGATTGACGTTTCGGATTTTGACGGAGGAGTTAGAAAGAAAAGCCGGAAGGGCTGGGGTCGGGCGTAAGTTGGAAACAAGCCGAAAAGAATAAAACCAGGATGGCGGGAAATGGCGAGGAAACAATAGAAAATGAACTGAACAAGACTAAAAGAAGTAAAAAAAAAACAAACAAACAAACAAGAAAAAAACAAAAAAAACAAACAAAAAACAAACAAACAAACAAGACAAAACAAAAAGAAAATGAAACAAAAAGAAAACAAAACAACAACAATAACAACAACAAAGAAACCCAGCAATTTGCCAAGATCCACTAAAACAACCGTACTGACAAATTATCGCATCGGGTGGTCATCATGTGCGATGAAAGCCGGAAAGATGGGGGTGGGGTATATCTGAAAGGTACACTGTAAAGAGCGAAAGATAAACTGACGAGAGAGCAGGTGCGGGCGGGGTACTAATCTGTTTATTTATTCATAAATCGACACACAGACATACAAACGTATTGATAGTGAAATACATAAGATATGAAAAAAATTTTTAAAAATAGAATTGACTATACACGAAATCTGCAGTAAAGTGTTAAGATAAGCAACAATTTTTTTGGCGCTTTGACAATTATCGTGATCGGTAAGAGGGAGATAACAGAGATTTGTTCATTTTTTTTCGTATGAGAATTTGGGACGCTAAATATTTAACCTTACGAAGAATGATATTGCAATTTTTATCAAACAAAACACCCCCATCTCACCCCCCCCCCCAAAAAAAAAAAAAATTCACTATGATGGACATTCCTACGTTTGTCTAAATAAAAGTGACGATAACGACCGTTCAGGAACTTTATCTAACGATGCACACTAACCATAACATAAAACAAACGAACCCTGACGTAACTCAAACATAACTATAGCATAACCTGAAACTAACTCTAACCTAACTCAACCTTAAAGTAAGTTTCATTTTTGTTTGCAAAGTTGATTTAGTTTCCTCAGTAATATTTAGAGGCGCCGAAAAAAAAATTTTTTTCCACCTCTCCAATCCACACGCAGTTATCACTCTGAAACCTAAAATATTTTTAAAATATTTTTTTTATAGTTAAATCACTATTTTATATTCCAACGCGGAAACACCTGTAATGTGACTGGTCTTTAAACCGTTACAGTTATTTCCGTTTCGTTAATAAACATGTTTCTTAACAGTTGAGCATTGCCTGTGAAAGAAAAGTCGGCCAGTTCGCCTGCGTACGAGATCACCACTTTCCAGTCGATTGGCCACTGTAGATCAACATTTAATAATATTTATGCCTTTATAAATGTTTAATTTTAATCCCAAAAATAAATATCAAAATAGAATGAAAGCACCCCTACCCTTATTCCAGAAGAGCTGGCCCCCCTCCTCACACATATACATTAGTAACGACCTCGGATCATAGTCACCTTCCTAAGGAAGAAAATAACCTCAAAATACTATAAAACAGTATACACATTCTCAAACCAATAAAAGCAAACACACACACGCACACACACGCACACACACTCGCACACACAAACACACACACACACACACACACACACACACACACACACACACACACACACACACACACACACACACACACACACACACACACACACACACACACACACCTTACCCCACCCTAAAGGAAAAGAAAAAAAACACTAGCAGAAAGAGAGAGTGACTACAAACAGGTCAGCAGCCTGGACAAGCCCAATAAAAGAGTAATAAAAATAGAACACGCCAATGAATAATAAACACTTACAAGCCTCCACCCCTTGGAAACACTTCAAATGAACTACGAAAATTGCCATTTTTACATCTCCAACACATTTGAAAATAATTTCTGACGAGGACGCTTCACAGAACGTCTGAAACGCGCGTAAAAACAATTTCAATGATTTAAAAACATTATTACAATGATCCAAACATAATTCTCAATGAAAAACCAAGACATGGAATAATAAAATGATGTTAAAAAATACACATTGTTGACGACTACTCCCTTATATATATATGATTATTTTTTCACAATTTACTTATTTTATTGATTTATTTCGCAAATACTAATCTACACATTGCAATTCTAGTTTCTATTTATATATTTTACTATTCTTTTCTTAATCTTTTTTTTTTTTTTACAAAGGCATCACCACATTATCAAGGCCCATAGGCCACTCAAGGATAAGGGTTAAAGAGTGTACAGTAGAAATTGGTCAATATAGTAATCATTAGTAATGAAAATTTGGTAAATTTAATAACTTATATGGAACGGCTCATCAAGAACTTATTTACTTTAGACTTGAACACATCCATATTGTAGTCAGCCGGAAAGCAGGAAAACGGAAGACAATTCCACAGGCGTGCAGTTCTAAGAAAGAAGCTTTGTTCATGGAATCTACGTTTAGGTTTAGGCACAGATAAAGAGTGGGGGAAATTATTGATAGTGTTTACAGCTAGACGAGTGTTTCTTGTGAAAGTTTGGCGAGGGGGGACCATAGATTGAAGCTCAGTTGAACACTTTCCATGAAAATAACGATACATCAGAGACAAACTCGCAACATCTCTTCTGTGAGATAGAGGTTGCAAGGAGGAGAAAAGGACATCTCCTACGAGGCTACGAAGTCTATTTTGAACTCTATCAAGGCAGGACAAGTCCTTTCTAGCAGCTCCTGCCCAGATGTGGCAACAGTATTCCATCCTTGGACGTACCTGGCTCTTATATAGGTAGAGAATAGCATCAGCAGTGAGATATCTACTGGATCGATAGAAAGATCCCACCATTTTTCCAGCGGCCTTGGCAACAGATTTGATATACGTGTTCCATTTAAGATCAGGAGTAATGGTCAAGCCCAGAAGCTTGTCAAAACTTGAGGCCTCCTGAAGACGAGAGCCATTCATTTCAATTGATGACAAATGTGGATTAGAATGTTGATGATGTAAAGAGAGAAGCTTGGTTTTAGATGCATTAAAAGTAACCAGCCACTCCTTTCCCCATTGTACTACGTGCTCAAGATCAGAGGAGAGAGAATTGGAGAGAACTTGCTCGTTTACTGTCTTAGATGTGCTACCATAAATGGTAGTGTCGTCAGCATAAATGTCTACAAATGATGTAAGGATATGATTTGGAAGATCATTAATGTAGATCAGGAAAAGAGTTGGGCCCAGGATGGATCCCCGAGGGACACCGGCATTAATACTGTGAGCTTCTGATTTTTGCCCCTCAACTACTACTCTTATGAACCTATCAGAAAGAAATGATTTAATAATTGAGAAGACTTTTCCAGCTATACCATAGCTAGCGATCTTATGAAGTAAACCTTTATGCCATACCCTATCAAAGGCTTTAGATATGTCAAGAGCAATTGCCCTAGAAAGATTGCCACCGTCGAGAGATTTGCTAATCCTATGCGATATAACTGTAAGGACATCTGCTGTAGATCTAGCAGAACGGAAACCATATTGAGTGTCACTAAGAAGGTTATTTTTGTTGAGATGTTTGATTACTTCTATATTTAACACAGATTCTAGCAACTTACTCATGACGCACAGGAGACTTATTGCCCTGTACTGAGAGGGGGATGAGCGATCACCTGAATTCTTAAATACAGGGCATACTGATGAGATTTTCCAGGGAGATGGGAAACTATTCTCCTTAAGACAACGTTTAAACAGTTTTGTAAGTATGGGCGCTAATTCAGGTTGAAGTTTTTTGAGTACTATAATTGGAATACCATCAGGGCCAGTTGCTTTACTCGAATCAAGGTTTTTGATTAGCTTCGCAACATCACGTACAGATATACGTATATCACATAGCGTGTTTTCTGATACAGGAGGAAATATTGGGGGTTGGCGGTCTTGGTCGCAAAGGGTAGAATTAGCTGCAAAGTTCTTGACAAAGAGTTTGGCTTTGTCTGATGCTGACGAGATTACCTCAGGTCCATTGATAATAGTTGGGATGGAGCACACGCTTCTGTTCAGGATTCTGTTTGCTATTTGCCAAAACTGGTGGGAACAAAGCCGCTGCTCAGCTACTTTGGACTTACTGCCATAGTTTCGTATAAATGTTATTTACAAGTTACGATCTACTACCCGATTTTCTATCTTCATATGATATTTCTCAAAAAGGAACTATAATTAAAAGGTTTATTTAAATAATATTAATTAAAATTTATTTTCATCGCTTACGGTTTATGTCAATAATATAAGTTTTAAATTTATCATTTCATGTTGCGGACCAGGATATGAAATACCCTAACTCGTTACAAGAAAAAATAATGAAACGAATTGAATGAAGGAAACAAAGAACTCAAATGCTGGAATAAAATAAACATGTCGTTTATTTTCTGTTGAGAAATGAAAGTCTTCGGTGTACACGTGTTCATTCAGCCGTTGACGACTACACGCATAGAAGGAAAGGCAGAATGCAATAGAGAAACGCGAAGTGGCAAGCCGACCTGTAGAAAGAGAGGGTTAAGCTCAGTAGAGCGTCGCGCACATGTCTGTTTTGATGGACCAAAGGCGGAGGGGAGATAGAGTGATGTTAGAGCACGCGGTCGGTTCGTCGACTAAGCAGCTCGAACGCTGGTCCGGACGAAAAAGGGGGCGTTAACAGGTTTTGTTGACTTTTATACTGGAGTTAGTGTTCTGGGTGCGCATGTCTGGTTTTCACTTAAAAGGAAGTGATGTCACAGCTCGGGTGTGTGCGTGAATGTGAGTGTATATACGTCAACGTGAGTATATGTAAGTGTCTGTGCGTATGTGCGTGCGTACATGTAGGTGTGTGTATGAGGATGCGTATATGCGTGTGTGTGCGCGTACGTGCGTGAGTACATGTGAGTGTGTATATGTGAAGAAAAACATGTTCGAACAAGTCTTATCATTATCTAAATATATTTTTATTTTTAAGCTTTACTCTCCATTATTCTTACTAATATCTTTATGTTGTAAGGGAGATAACAATTTTCTCAATAATTATCAAGCACAAAATTAAAAATAGAAAGAAATAATTTTTATTCCTTTTTTTAATATTTGATAAATTAAACTTTTTTGTAATAACTGAATGTTTATGTTAATCATCCACTTTCATTGCTGTTACTAGAATATTACACATTTTTTAAATATATAACATTGAGCTTTCTAGTTCCATATATATATATATATATATATATATATATATATATATATATATATGTATATATATATGTGTGTGTGTGTGTGTGTGTGTGTGTGTGTGTGTGTAGTTTTATTGCCCGTTCCGCTTAAATGTTTGCAAGTTTTATGTAGCCCTTTTTATTTGAAGCAATACGATTGAAGTCTGGCCGAAAAATAATAAAATGATACAATTTATTGATCCAAGTAACAACCTAAGAGATATATAGATAACGCACGCCGGAGGGAAGGAGAGAGAGAGAGAGAGAGAGAGAGAGAGAGAGAGGGAGAGAGAGTGAAAAACAAAATGGAATCTATACATAGAGCGTGAATGTGAAGGAGTGTAATAGAAGTGAATGGAGAGTGCGAGGGTTACTTTCACAGGTCAACAAGTGCATGAGAACGAATCAAACATATCAAATTGCAAATCTCATGGTACATTTGTTCGGTTACCTTAATGACTTTTTTTTTGTAAAAAAAAAATAAACAACATGTGTTTCCAGTGTTTGTTTTGGAAGATCGAAGTTTTAAAAGGATAAATTTGTCAAGTTTCCGGACGAAAAGAAAAACTCTAATCTGTCGTTGTCTATATTAGCAACGGAAAATATGGAAAAATCCATTTGAATGAATTTTGTGGAGAATTCTTTTTATTTGCATTGTTTCTTTATGATTATCATTCGTTTATAAAAGAAGAAGGAGAAGACGACGACGAACAACAACAACAACAACAACAACAACAACAGCAATAATAATAATAATAATAATAATAATAATAATAATAATAATAAACCAAGAATATTTAAGCTGCATAGCTATAAGTTCTCTAACCCCACCCCATCCCTCATTACCACATCACTGCCCCCCCCCCCAAAAAAAGTGAGACCGATTAGCCAAGTAATCAAGGAGGGAAGAAAGACCGAGGAGCGAGCACTGATCAGATCTCCACAGTATAAGTTCGGAGAGAACTGGGACCTTGGGGAGGCTTATTGCCACTCAAATTCCAGTAAAGACCAATGGCCACTGCCAAAGAGAAATCAATGGCGAGCAGCTGTTGCGATAATGTCAGTTTATTTGCAAATGTTATTGATCGAAGAGGTGGAGTACTGGAAAATCTGGGGAGACTTGTTGTCACTCAGCTTCCAGGAAATACCACTGTTTGTTTCCAAGGAGAGATCTTTGATGACCTGTGTGAAAGCTCCTTGTGAGCTAATAATAATAATAATAATAATAATAATAATAATAATTAATAATAATTAATAATAATTAATGATAAGATTAATAATAAGATTTGTTTGGGTGTTTTGTTTTACGGCGTATCAACCCCTTTCGCATTATTTAATGCCGAATCTCATAATTTTTTGGAATTTTGGAAAAAAAAAGGTTTTAGGCTTCAAGCTGTTTACACCTCGAAATATTTATTCATTAAGTTTGGCTTGTTTTTTTTTGTTTTATGGCATATCAACAATTTTTGGCTTATTTAATGTAGAATCGAGGAATTTTTGTAAAACTTTTTATACTCAAATCTTTCTTTTTATATTTTTAAATATTTATTCCTGGTGTTTCGTTTGTTGTTTTCTTTTACAGCATATCAACACTTTTTATTCATTGTGTTTAGAGGAAAATTGTCGGGTCTGATTTTGACTTTGCAGAACA
Source organism: Euprymna scolopes (assembly GCF_053919585.1). NCBI lineage: Eukaryota > Metazoa > Mollusca > Cephalopoda > Sepiida > Sepiolidae > Euprymna > Euprymna scolopes. The sequence goes on from NC_136497.1 coordinate 68,204,370, forward strand.
TGATTGGGCTTTGCAAAGGGGAAAGGAAAACAATAACATCAGTTTTTGGTGTATTTTAGACCAGGAAGTCAGTATCTTCAGACAGCCTGATATGGTAGCAACAAGGAAGACGAAGTAAGAGGAGCATGTAACAAATGATTATGAAGACGAATTAACTAGTGTTACATGTTCCTTTGTTGATGTATTCGTATTCAAATGTTTCCATCACATTAATCTCTTATATTTGAATGTTCTGGGATCTTACTAAAGGGTAACTTATTATCTCTAAAAGAGAAAGAGGAAGACAGAAGCAGGTGAAGAGACGAATAAAAAGAAAATAATGTCGGCTATTCGATATTTGTTTACGCTGTTATGAATTTAAGTTAAGTATGCATCCGCAACCGGAAGTCGTAAACCGGATGTGGGGTTACAACACTCGTTACAAGGTCATTTGAGTTTTATAATTATATAGTTAGTTTTTCTCTTACGATAATACGATCACCATTTGCACAAATGCATGGCGTAAAACACATTCTTTTAATGAGTCTGAATTTAGAATTATTTGAAAACGTTCTCATATTTCTGAAATTTTATGTACCATATAAGCCGATAAATTGATATACCTTTCCTACTGTAATACATATAAGATTACAATTTTTGTTTATGTGGGAAGACACATACAAATTTATAATCTATATTTTCTTATAGTTGAAAATACGTAAAAGTAATGCCTCCTATTTTTTATTCCGATTTTATCATGCTTGATTTTCACTTATTCTTAGTGCCTATTCTTTTTGTATTATTTGGATTATTCGGACTAATGTTTTCATCTTGGGTGTTATTTTCACAACGTTCCAGCATACGTAACCACCGACTTCCTTTAGGTGTATCTTGTCGAACTCAGGAATCTGCAAAGCATTTCGAACGGAACTCTTTACTTGGCCCACAAGTGTAGCGCGACCGCGTTAGAAGTCCTAAGTAATTCGCAATTATATTCCGAGTATCGCCCGCACTGAGAACTGAACTCTCAACCTTCGCAAGAGTGTCACTTACAACTGAATTTTGCCAAGCACTTTATCTATTATCTAACGTATCCTTGCAAAGACCCGTAGTGTAAATGAGTTGGATGATATCGCCATGAAGAGCGAGCATAAAACCACCGTGAGAAAACATTTACTAGCAAATAAAGTACACAAATATAAAAAAGTCTTGAATCACTGATGAATTCTGACGAGTGTTTAAAACTTATTAAATTCAATGGATGAAATTTCTGTCACGATTAAGGGTTAATTAAATAAAAATATTTATTGTCAGGCACGCTGTTTACTTATTTCATGTCAACAGTTCATCATCTTTCTACTTTCATTTCTTCATCCCTTTTCTCCTCTTTCTTCGTTAAATTCTTTTTCTTTCCCCCTTCTTATTCTTAGTCTTTTACAATTATTCCCCTCCCTTTTCATACGCCTTCTTTAATTCCTCCTTGTTTAGCTATCTTTTCATTTCTCCTCCCAAGCTTCCTTTTTTTCTATCTTTTTTTCTGTACTACCTTCACTGATTTAGTTGATTCCTTTGCTGCAGATCAGACACAAGATCAAGCGTAAGTTTGATGAAAGTGTTCCTGTTGAACGGACTAGATTCGAACGTGACACACACAGGTTTTTAGTCAGCGTCGTCAGCCATTATCACCCCTGCCTTCACTACGATTATCTCGGTTAATTTCTTCTTCTTCTTATTATTATTATTATTCTTCTTATTATTATTATTCATTTGTCTTCGTCTCCTTCTTCATTTTTCTTCTTTTTTCTTCTTCATTTTTCTTTTTTTCTTCTTCTTGTTTTTTCTTTTATGTTTTTTCTTTTATTCTTTTTCTTCTGTTTCTTCTTCTTTCCTTTTTCTTTATCTCTACTTTTTTTATCTTCTCTTCTTCTTTTTCTTCTTCATTTTCTATTTTTCTTCTCCACTTCTTCCTTTTTCTTTATCATTTTCTTCCCCTCTTCTTTTTCTTCTTCTTCTTCTTTTTATTCTTTTTAGTCTTATCTTCTTCTTTTTTTTATAATTTTCTTCTCTTATTCTTTTTCTTCTTCTTGTTAATTATTTACTTATTCTTTTTCAATTTATTCGCGTAGTGTTTTTACAATCCTCTTATTTTCTTTTTTTATATATTTACTTCACATTTTCAGCCTGTGTCTTCTTTCTATCATTATTCTTGTTCATCCTTCTTTTCATTCTGTTGCGTCTCAATAGAGACAAAAGAAATAAGAAAAGAAATAAGGCAACACGGAGGTAGTAAACAATAACTTAAAGAATGTACGAATGTAATGTGTTTCGAGAGATTGCTGCTGAATTTAATCAACGACCTTTCCTGTTAACACCAATATAACTAGTCATAGTGTCGGCAAAAATCCATTTGGTGACTCAATTCGGTAGATCTCCATCCCTTCTTCTTCTTCTTCTTCTTCATCTTCTCCTTCTTCTTCTTGTAGTTTTCCTTTAATACTCATCTACGTAATCTGTTATTCATCTTTCTGTTTTATCTTTAAACATTTCGTCTCATTTAACTCCAGTCCAAGTTTTTAGGGCTAACACTTGATCTCTATATGAGATACATAAATATTCAAATATTCCATTAAAGTTCATATTTATCTCTCAAACACTGAGTTTATAAAGAAGTTGAGAACATAATTTTCCTCTCCAAAATCAACCATTTAAATATGTTAGAGTATATCTCTCCTGTGGTGTGTTGAATTTTAATGATCCCAGGACAAGAATATATCTAATCTGGTGAAGTTTCCACCGTCATTCTATTACTTGAGGTAGCTTGCACTATTCATCGTAAAAGCCAATGTAGGTGAGCCACACAGAGGAGATTTTATTTGGGCCGCGAATACTATTTGATGTTTAATATTTAGTCAGGATTTACTTGTAGAGAAAAGTATCCTCGGGCCAGGTTGTACTGACAGACTCATGTACAGAAAGGCTTTGGACGCTCGAGAATAGTGTCAAGTAAGCATTCAAGCTCTTCCTAGATATTCACATAGACATGTACAGTTACATACATTTTCGGTGAATTTAATTACTTACAAACAAAACAAAAAAAAAACTAATATACGTAACATATTTACATTCGATAAGTATTTGTTGCTATAAAGACAAACGAAGAAGAAAATAGAATTAGAAATATGAAGAACCGGCTCTAATGCTATTCCTGATCGGGCTAATAATACGTAGACATACTTATGAAAAGAGCCTGAAAATGATCCTGATTCCATCAAGATGCTACGACGCAAAACTATTTTAGGAAAACTCTTATAAAAAAAAAACAAATAAGAGAAGCAGAACATTAAAAGATTTACAAATAGTTGCAACACATATATATGTACATATTTTACACCCTTTGAATAATTCCAAGTACATTCAAGAATATAAGTTCTTTTTATTACAAATAAGAATAGTCTCATTTAAAGCCTCTTGTTACCCTGACAGTTTATTTTTGTATCATATAAACTATTTTTTTTATTGATTGCTTCCTTTCGTATAATACTCTAGTTACCAGTTCGTTTTATTCTCTAGGATTCTGTAGTGACTAGTTTGTTCTTTCCGTATAATGCTCTAGTTACAGTCGTTTCCCTCTGACTAATATTCTAGTGATAAGTTCGTTTCCATTCTGTATAATACCCTAGTAACAAGTTCGTCTCCTTCTGTATAATAGCCTAGTAATCAGTTCGTTTCCTTCCGTATAATACATTAGTAACCAGTTCGTTTCCTGCTGTATAATACTTCACGATCAGTTCGTTTCCGTCTGTATAATACCTTAGTAACTAGTTCGTTTTCTTCTGTATACTATCCTATTAACAAGTTTGTTTCCTGCTGTATAATACATAATGATCAGTTCGTTTCCTTCTGTATAATAGCCTAGTAGCAAGTTCGTTTCCTTCTATATAATACCTAACGATCAGTTCGTTTCTTTCTGTATAATACACTAGCTACAACTCGTTTCCGTCTGTATAATACCCTAGTTAGCAGTTCGTTTCTTTCTGTATAATAAACTGGTTATAAGTTCATTTTTCCATAATATACTGTCGTTACAAATTGACTTCTCTTAATATAACACGCTAATTACTAGTTAATTTCCTTCCGTATTAAACTCTCATCAGCTCGCCTTACTTCATATAATATTCCAGTTACGAGTCTATTTTTAATTATTTTTTTGCTCTTGTATGGTTCTTTTATTATCAGTTTATTTCCACTCATAAAATGTTCTAATTATACGTACAGTCCATTTCATTCCGTATTCGCTGATTAACTGTAACCAATTCACTTATATCCCAAGTATATTCGGATTTATACTTCTTATTAAACTGACAAATTATTCTCGTTTTTATAATCTAGTGACGTGTAGCGTTCTATTTCTGCAGTATGAAATCCTTAACTAATATCTAATCATATCTATCATTTTGAAGTTTACAGCGGAGAGTATTAGTGCATTTAATTAGGAATGGGGGCAATTCAAGAAAAACTCGTCTAGCTGAAAACACTATCAATAATTCCGCCCCCCGCTCTTTATCTGTGCCTAAACCTAAACATAGATTCCATGATCAAAGCTTCTTTCTTAGAACTGCACGCCTGTGGAATTGTCTTCCGTTTTCCTGCTTTCCAGCCGTCTATAATATGGTTGTCTTCAAGTCCAACGTGAACAAGTTTCTGATGAGCCGTTCTACTTAAGTTAACAAATTTACCGAACTTCCATTACTATCGATTACTATATTGTCCTTTTGACTACTGTACACTCTTTAACCCTTATCCTTGAGTGACCTATCGGCCTTGATAAGTGGTGACGCCTATGTAAAAAAAAAAAAATTGATACTGAGAAATATGTTTGCTTTTTTTAAAGTCGACCCTAAAATGTTTTAATCGTTTCATATTTTCTTACATGAGGATAACAGAAGTAATTTTTCTTATGTTTTATTCCGCCCAAATAGATCAAGGAGGGTTGCAGATTGCATTGCTATGATGGCTGAATTTATGCATTTATGGACCTGGGAGTTTCATCTCTCTGTAGATACGAATGCTACATGACTCTAAATAAACAACTTGTTATGGCCGTGCGTTAGAAGAGATGTGCCATTGAGTAAAAAAAGAAGAGATATGTTTTGAGTAAAAAAATAGGAAGTTTTACTTTTGAAACGACACTTGTACATGAAAAATCTCTACTATTATATAAAAGGAACTGTGTGTGTGTGAGTTCGTTCTTTATGCTTTTAACATAAAAAAGAACAAAATCGAGCAAAACAGATAATTATGCGAAAGTTTTCTATCACTTTTTTACAATGCTTGGTTAAATGAAAAGTCCTAGCTTCAAATTCAATGTAAACAAATTTTTGTTTAGCCGTCCCCATAAATAATCAAATTCTACCCAATTTACACTATTAATGATTGCTATACTACCACCTTACATTCATTAACCCTTATCCTTGATGGTCCCTGAGCCTTGATAAGTGGTGACCCTCAAGTAAAAATTACATTTATATAGATATATAGTATATTTACATATAAATATACATATATACATATATATTATATGTATACTATATATATATATATATATATATGCATTTAGGTATCATTTTTAATTCTAGCAAACATTGTATATATATATATTAGTTTCATATATGCAAACATGTGTAATAGATTATAATCATTGATTTAATTAAGCTAAATATTGATATCTTAATTATACATCATCAATTTACTAATTAATAAATAGAACATTTCTGGCAGAATATACCTAAATTAATAGAATTTGTTAATACGTATTTGTAGGTTTTAGTGACTTTATTTCTAAATTCAAAATGGTGTAATGCAAGCAAACTATAAGGTATTTGCAACTTCTCTTCCAAATTTTGGATTTTTCATCATGTCCAAACGCATTATATTTCCTTTTGGTGGATTGATTGTTGCTATTTCTTCCGATGAGTTAAGGGCAACATAGATTCACTGATTGATATAATAATAAAAAGGTTAATTTTGTGCTACGAAACAGATACTGTCTAGAATTATAAGTCAAGTAATAAATTGTCAAACGATCAACATCATAAAATTTGGAATATAGACTTTTGTCATTCGTTCATTATATGCTCTGTAATTACATTGAGCTTCTTAAATAAGGATTGGTATATATAAAAAGGAAATATAAGTGAATAAATTTCCACAGAAATATATATACATATATATATATTTTATATATATATGTATATGTGTGTCTGTGTATGTACGTATATACACTTGTGCCCGATATTATTCATACCCCTCGGATCTTTGAGATTTCTATAAGATTATTGCTCAAACCAGAAGGTAGACAATATTAAAGGGATTTCAAACAATAAATCAAGCATAAGCATTTAATTTAAACTCAACAAATAAATAAATTATGCAAGTTTGAAACATTATACAAAGAAAAACAATAATGGCACTAGTTCAAAATTATTCATACCCCTCTTACTAATAGTCAATAGCATGCCCTTTATTCTTAATAACTGCCTGTAACCGTTTTGGATATTTATCAACAAGGTTTTTACAAGCATCAACACTGATTTTTGACCATTCTTCAATGCAGTAGTTCTCCAAATCCCTCAAATTTCTAGGTTTCCGCTTTTTAACCTCAGTTTTCAATATGTGCCAGAGGTTTTCGATAGGGTTCAGGTCGGGACTCTGGCTAGGCCATTCCAAAACATTAATTTGATTATCCTCAAACCATTTCTTGACTATTTTGGCAGTATGTTTTGGATCATTATCCTGTTGAAGGACCCAGTTTGGTCCTAAATGGAGCTTCTCCGCATCCTGTCTAATGTTTTTCTGGAGTATCTCCAAATATTGCTCCTTCTTCATGGTTCCATCTATCTTGACCAAATTACCTGGACCACTAGCCGAAAAGGAGCCCCAAAACATTAGGCTACCACCACCATGTTTCACCGTGGGTATGGTGTTCTTTGGGTTGTAAGCTTCTCCTTTCTTCCTCCAAACGTAAGAAGCATCCATATGGCCAAACAATTCAATTTTTGTTTCGTGAGTCCACAAAATACTTGAGAAAACGGACTCTGGAGAATTCACATGGTTCCTAGTAAACTTTAGACGTGCTGCAAGGTGTTTTCCGGTGTGCAATGGAGTCCTTCTTGGTCTTCTTCCTTTCAGACCATTTTCATGCAGAGTCCTTTGCAATGTTTGCCTTGATATTTTTATGCCAGAAGACTCCAGATTTTCTAAAATGTCCTTAGTAGTGGTGGTTGGATTTGCATTAACACTTCTTACAATATTCCTGGTGGCTCTAGCAGACAGTTTCCTTTTCCTTCCTCTACCAATCAAGTTGTTTGTTGTGTGGTGGCTCTGGAATTTTTTGATGATGCTCTGTACTGTTGCTGTAGGGACCTCAAATTTCTTGGAAATTGACTTTTAACCTAAACCATCCTTATGTGAATTCGCAATTTTAGCCCTAAGATCATTACTAAGCTCTTTTTTCTTCCCCATTCTAATAATTTTTATTCTTTTATTGGTTTTCAGTTGATATCATTTTAATTTCTGAAAAATGCAAAAAACGAAATGAAATTAATCAAAGGTTGTATAAAAGCATTCAAAATAAGAATCAAACAGGAAACAAAGTCAGAAACTCGATTAATACTGAAAAAATAAGGGGGTATGATTATTTTTGAACATTGCAGATTTTATAAATAGCTGTATATTTCTTTTATTACAAGTATCCCGAGATTTTAAAATGACGAAAATGATCAGAAGAGGTTTATTAAGAATATGTATCAATATGGACGTAAACAATAAATTCTAACAAAGTTACACCTAATAAACTCAATTTTCAAGGGGGGGTATGAATAATATCGGGCACAACTGTATGTATGTATATATATGCATATATGTATATATATATATATATATCTATATATCTATATAATTATAAAACTCAAATGGCCTTGTAACGATGTATGTAACCCACTTTCCGGTTTACGACATCCGGTTGCGCATGCGCGCATGACCTGCGCACTGAAATATTAACGTTATCATTTCGAAATTATTAGTTAACATCGTACGTGTGGGGTTTAAAATAACTGAAGCGTAATACAGAAATGAACGATGTAAAAAAAGAAAAAAAGCAGACAGTATTAAAAATTATTTATTTGGATAATTTAAACGTGAACCCCCGCCCCCCCAAACAAAGAAAGGAACAATTGGGACGCTGATTATTTAACATGGGAAGAGTGGGGTTTTAAATAAACAAAGAACAATTGGGACGCTGAAATATTAACGTTATTATTTCGAAATTATTATTTAACATGGGAAGAGTGGGGTTTTAAATAAACAAAGAACAATTGGGACGCTGAAAATTAACGTTATTATTTCGAAATTATTATTTAACATGGGAAGAGTGGGGTTTTAAATAAACAAAGAACAATTGGGACGCTGAAATATTAACGTTATTATTTCGAAATTATTATTTAACATGGGAAGAGTGGGGGTTAAAATAACTTAAACGTAATACAGAAATGAACAATGTAAACAAAAAAATAGCAGATATATCAAAATTCTAATTTAATAAGTATTATAGTATCCGTTCAGTCCATATTTACCTATAAATATGGCCAACCACTTATAATTCAGTAACTGTAAAAAAATTTTTTTTCAAAAATAATCAATAATAAACAGAACGACTCATAGAAATCTATCTATATTCTTTTTCCATTTTAATATACTTTCATAGAAATGTTTCTGTTATATATATAAAAAAAAAAAAAAAAACTGTTTCCTTTACGTTACAAGTGTCAGGCTCATACATGAATTTCATAACTAATATAACATTCTGACCCAACGGGTCACGGGTAGTCTAGTATATATATATATATATATATATATATATATATATATATATATATATATATATATATGACGGCAAAATTCAAATAACACTAACAACGAACCAGGTAGAAGACGCAACACAGTTTTCTTGCAAATGTTTATTACGTGTGCCATCTGATTTTGAATGATTTGAATGTCCACAAAAAAAAAAATGTTATTATTTATGGCTGAAATACGATCTTCCGTCGATAGCAGAATAGAATTAATGATATAGATGTCACAAATTTTACGGGAGGGCTTGTGGTTGGGCAGCTGCTTGGCTCGGCCGTCTGGCGAGTCTGCGCGCATGATCTCTAAGGAAGAGTCTCCAGTTCAGGTGTCCTGACGTTGCTGAACTGAAACCCCCATAGCCAATTCCCCTTATCCAACAATGACGTCATTATAGATCACGATAAGTATTTTTCTTTCTTTCTGCCCTTCGCTCTTTAATCTGTTCCATTGTGTTCAAAACAAAGGGGATTTTTTTTGTTGTGGGAGTGCGGGATTGGTGTGCGGGTGGGGTTTTGTCATTGTGAGAAATCTGTCGACCACAAAACGAGCGCGTCCTTATGGTGATTGACATCGAATCTTGGTCACGTGATCGCAAAGATTCTGCAAGTATAATTAAGGGCGAGAGGAAATATGAAAGACGAGTATCGTGAAAGGTGGAGTGGTGGATTTTTGAGAGATGGCAAATTACAGAATACAGTCGACTCTGGGTGTTTATAAAAGTAAAATAGCACGCGATGGTTGATAAATAATATACATACATGCATGCATACATACATACATACATACATACACATATACATACACACACAAATGTGTGTGTATATATGTACATATATATATATATTATATGTACATATATATGTATATAATATATGTACATATATATAATATATACACATATATATGTACACATGTATATACATGTACGTATATATAATAGATGTACACACAAACACACACATACATATATATGTATATATATATATATATATATATATATATATATATATAAGCGGGATTAAAAAGAATCAAATGGAAACTACATTAAGTCCAAGAAAGTTTTCTTTGTATTTTTAAAAGGGAGACTCGAAACTTGTGATCGGTTATAACAGTTATCTCATGAATAAAGATTTCGTAAAGATAGGAACATATCGCGTGTAGAAATTAATTTTGTATTAATAATTAAATTATTATAAAGAATGATATATACAATTGTTTAATAACATATATTTATAATTTTATATGATTATATACTACTACTACTACTACTACTAATAATGATAATAATAATAATAATTGTGATAATATTTATATATGTATATAGTTTTTATTTTTCTCCATGTAAATACATTAATAACTTGATACGATGTGCAAACAGTTTCGATCGTAATTGATCTAACCAGGCAAGAAAATCTAAAAATTAAAAAGGTACCAGACTATTTTCAATATTAGAGGAGAGAGAAAATATACTTGCTTCACGCCAGCCATGACAAAGTGTATTTTCTCTCCTCCAAAATTGAAAACGGTCTTGTACCTTTTTAATTGTAAAATTTTCTTGCCTGATGAGATCAATTACGATCGAAACGGTCTGCACATAGTAGCAAGATATGACTGTATTTACATAAATACAAATAGAAAGTATCCGTGTTCTCTTGGATTGACCCTTTTT
>NC_136497.1:68219924-68232424 GCF_053919585.1 Euprymna scolopes
GTTCGTCGGAGCATACACCGTTAAAGTACTTGTAGAACAGGCAGAGGGATGCTACATTTCATCAATAGGACAGACGCTGAAGCTTAGATAACAGTTCAGGACCTATCAGGTTGGCGACTCTCTTTTGGACCTTGTCCAGCAGCGAGAGACTAGTAGCAGATGCACCAGCCCAAATATGACAGCAATAATCCGTACATGGGCGAATGGTGGCCTTATAGAGGTATAGGATACTTTAGGGCGTTAGTAGCTTTCTAGCACGGTAGAGAGAACTTACCTTTTTCGCAGCGGTCCTGGCAATGCTTTCAATGTAATTTTTCCAACTCATGTTTCCTGTAAACGTTAGGCCGAGGAGTTTAAAAGATTTACTTTCAGATAAAGAGTCTCTAACTATTGCTATTGGTGGTAGATAAGGTTTCTTGTAGTTATTGAAGGAAACAAGTTTAGTCTTGGCAGCATTGAATGTGTCCATCCATTTTTTTCCCCATTCCACCACAGAAATTGTTTTAAAATATGAAGTGGAATTGCGTGTCCAGTGCGAAATACAGAGCAATGCCATTTAGCATCGACGCGTATTAAAAACAGTAATAGAATTATTTCTACCAACACAATAACATCTTTAGACTGCTTGCTTTTACCTTATGGAGATTTATGGAAACTTGAACTTTATAAAATTGTGAACTAATATAGAATACACCTCTATTGTCATAAGATTATATAAAGTATTTTTTTAAAAGAAAGTAGATATCTTACTATATCCCCACTTAATTGAAAATGGAAAATGTCGATTTTTTTTTTAAAATTCCATTTTTGTCCCAAAACAAAATACAGCACCACTTTGATGTAGGGGGGGGCAATATCGGGGACATAAGTTGCAAGGATATTATGAAAGGAGTTGAGCAGCAAGATGTTTGTTCATATTTAATGCTATAATATTAAGTATTTTAAAAATTTGTGCGCAGGAATGTATTATTCTATTTTTCTGAGATTGAGTAACAGTTGTAAATATTTTGATGAAATTTTGTAACGTTAAATAAGTTTCGGTCTTACACAAAAGCATGATTATTAAAAGAGCAATACTTACAAACACTAGAACACGCGTGCATATGAAAAATCAAAGCTTAGTAGACATTTGGAGGTTTAATTTTGGGATATGTGAGGGGAAAACTGCTACTGCTTGTCTTAGTCTATTTTCTGATACTCTTATGATACATGTTCTTCAGAATTGTCTGATTTATTCCCTGCTTCCTTTGTTTCAGCTCGTTTGGCTCGTTAGTCTTCTGCACTCTAATAATCGACTGTTTTGATACCGCATTTTTATACAGTTTCCTATTTCAGTGGCTTTTTTCCAAGGACTACTAAATTGTGGAACTATCTTCCTTCTGCTTTGTTTTTACCTATAATCTTTGTCTTTTTATGAATAAGTCCGTAATAGGAAACACTGTTATACTAAATTCGGATATATAAAAATATCAGGCCCACTAGAAACTAATATATATATATATATATATATATATATATATATATATATATATATATATATATATATATATATATATATGCAGTAGGGGAGGGGAGATATGTTATTTGTTTTTGTTTTTTTTGCGATACTTTTTTGAATGAATTATACGAAAGTGCATGTTTACCTAAATACGAGTTGGGAAAAATTTTCCCTTTGACCAATTTGGTACCCGCAAACGGGGAGCGGCTTATGTATTATTTTTAGAATATAATTATCCACTGACACGTGTTTCGTCGTCTACGACTCATCAGAGTGGCTGAATCTCGCTAGATTCAGCCACTCTGACGAGTCGTAATAATTATATTTTAAAAATAACACACACACACACACACACACACACACACACACACACACACACACACATATATATGTGGAAGGGGTTTCTTTAACAAACCTACTATATTAGTATTTAATATAATGGCTATCATTTTGGATTCGTATTTAGTTGATCTGTTTACAAATGATTACACATTTAGGGCATAATTCATATTGACACACCGGTTACCGTTAGATCACCGAAGTTAAGCAAGGTTGAGCCTGGTCAGTACTAAAATTACTGATCATTTGGGAATACCAGGTGCTGTATGTGCTCTCCGCTTATCCTGGCATTGTTTCCAGTCATCTAGTACTTCTCCTCGTCACTAGACTCAAGCAGTGCCGATTCGGTAGGGTGTGTGGTTGGAGCTTGCGCCACACTTGCCTTACAATTACACGCGCAGCTACTTTCACAGGGTGTATCCACTGCCTCTCGAGACTGAACGGAGTCATTACAAATGAGTATATGAGATGAAATCTATTAGTGTTTAAGCGTACGACGTGTGTTTGATTTCAAAAGTGAATATATGATTATTCTATTGGTTTATTTCCAACGAAACGATATAAATACACAGCTGATCAGATCTGAATATATGATTATTCAGCAGGTAAATTTTCAAAAGCTAATATACAACATTTTGGTACGTTTGATATGAATATATATGGATTATTGTCAGCAAGTGTCTTAAAATTTTGTGAATATATTTTCAATATATATATATATATATATATATATATATATATATATATATATATATATATATATATATATGGAAAATTTTAAGACACTTTGCAGACAATAATTTTCTATAATTCTTCCTTGCTGCGATGCGTTACCAGGTGAGTTGCCGTTTTATATTAAGGCAACAACTCTAACATAAATATTATCTTTTAGACTGCATTATTTTCTTCCCCCATTAAAACATTTGCAGCAATTCGATTTTTCCAGCGTCCTGAACTCATTCGTCAGTTACTGTGCTTGACGTCATCCTTTCCGGTAGCATAAATTTGGTCTTCGAAAATTTCCAGTTCGTGGTAATAGAAATTTTTACTTAATTGTGTAAATGATTGTTTAGTTGTCAATAGTTCCGCAGTTAAAGAACCATTCAAATCGTCGTAATTTACTGACATCCATAATGGCTATTATCTTGCAAAAATGTTTTTTTGAAACCTCATTTGGATAAGAAACTAGTTTTAATCCACAGTTAATGTTGAAGCCCCGGTTTATAAATTTTAATAATTTATTCCAATAGTAACAGTGTGTTGCCCCCCCGATCACAACAATTTTCTTTTAGCATCAGATATAAACTTGCTGCCAAATATATCTTTTCATTTGTTGCAAACTGTGTAACGTCATAGTTACACGTTAATACGGACCACCGTTGTGCATGAAAGTCTCGCAAAGAAACAAAGAAAAAATAAATTCCTTTCAGTTTTTGTTAAAGTTGAAATAAAAAGGCGTTTATTCACGGTACCTTCCAAACTACGCCGGCCTCTTGGTTTTACTTGTCTCTTCGTTCGCCATGTAGTTAACAAAACTCTGCTGTGCCGAACATGTGCATTTTCTCTTCCCGCGTCGACTCGTCTAATCAAGTCTAGGCTGGATTGTTTTTAAATCTCTACTTTTCTTTCCGCTGTTTTGTCTGTAGCTTGCTCCATAACTCACGGTCGTCCAACCATATTTTTTGTTGTTGCTCAAAGTTCGGATGGCATCTTGAAGATTCCTTTCGTACTCACACGTGCTTCCAAGTCGCTCTCGCCGCTTTCGTCACTCACGTTCCTTGTATCTTCGCTTTTCTTTCCCTTCTCTTCCACCGCTGTGACGTCATCTCGCGCACCGGCTTTGCCATTTGCTTTCGCATCATGCCGCTGCAGCTACGTACGTCTCAACGGCTTCATTACATTTTGATAAACCATGGATTTACTCGACTCAAATGTTTCATTGTACATGGCCGTATCGTCAAAGTTCGTCAATGCAAGTACATATAAAGGTACTAATTCATGGGTAGATAGAGATGCTCTATATAATCGGTTTATATATCTATAAAAGTGAGAAAATGTATGTGAGGACAATTCTCTACAAATTTTTTATCTACAAACTTGAAATTCGGTATATAGGGTAATCAGACACGCGGAAACGTTCTAATCCAGAAAAAGGGCTGCTAAGGAGGTCATAATTAAGAAAAATTAGTACGTAGGAAGCAACCGGATTTTTTTTAATTGTGTTCAACTCTTCCACGACTGCGCATGCTCAGTCGTGAAACATGACTGCTTCCTTATGTTAAGTATAACTTGGTTTGAAAACACTCTTTGAAATCCATGTTAAGCTGGTATAATGGTTATCGCACTTGACCCACTATCCTTATGTTTTGATTTCGATCTCAGCTCGAGTATCTTTTTTTTTTCTTATAAGAAGGTAACTGTTTAGAAAAAACATAATACTCGCATGCACGTGTTTCGGTTTTCTGTCTGTTCTTTTTTTCGTTTTTGTAACAGAATTTTTTTTTTTAATTCAATTTTCACCCCAAACAAGGCACAGTGCCACTTTGAAGCAGGGGGCTACTATTAGGGACTTAATTAGCGGGGCCATTATGAAGGGAAATGAGTAGAAAGATATTTGTTAACATTACACTTGAACTTCTGCATATCATTGCAGTTGGGAAAGCAGAATCCTGGAAGGGAGTTCCAAAGACCCGCAGTTCTGGGGAAGAAACTATTGGAGTAAAAGGCTTTCTTGCACCTAGGGATCTCTACTGTAAAGGGATGAGACTTAGTAGCTTGTCGGGTGTGTCGGGGGTAGTTACGTCGGGGAGGTACAAGTGTTTGCAGTTCGTCAGAGCATTCACCATTAAAGTATTTGTAGAACAGGCAGAGGGATGCAACATCTCGTCGATGGGACAGAGGCTGAAGCCTAGATGAGAGTTCAGGACCTATCAGGTTGGCGACTCTCTTTTGAACCCTGTCCAGGAGCGAGAGACAAGCAGCAGATGCACCAGCTCAGATGTGACAACGGTACTCCATACATGGGCGAATGGTTGCCTTTGAACGTTACGTAAAGTAGTTACGGTTTTTCTGTTCATAAGAAATAAAAATTCTTCATTTATTTAAATATAACATTCATGCGTATTTATACGCAGAATATATCGTCTTGTATATCTTCAAGTATATCTATAGAAGTGAGAATGTGTGTATCTGTGTATGTAAAAACCTATATACTCAACGAAGTTATGATCTACAGACTTGAAATTTGATATATGAGGTATTCAGACACGTGGAAACCTTTTCAATCGGTTTTTATCTGAAAAAAAGCTGCTAAGTGGTCAAAATTAAAAATTTCGTATGAGGGGATCATCGGATTCTTATCCGTTTGTCCATTGTTTCATGAATGTGAAACACATTAGAAATTACTTATTTTAAGAATAAGTATGTTTGAAAACACCTTTTAACGACCATATCATGCTGGCCTAATGGTTATCGTACTTGATTCACTGTCTTTAAGTTTTGGTTTCGATCTCAACTCGAGTATTTTTTTACTTACAAGAAATGAACTGTTTAGAAAAAATATAATACTCGTATACACATGTTTCAGTTTCTTTCTCTTTTTTTACTTCATTTTTTTTCAAGGAAATTAACTTTATGTCAATACCTACGGTATTTGTGTTTTAGATAAATAAGGATTCGGCATTAATTAAAATATAATATTTATATGTATTTTACAACTGAGTAACGCCAATCATCCTGATAATTTATAATAAACATACTGTAAAGATAAATACCTACGAGGGCCAGAAGTCAACTGAACTCGAATTAAAAAAATTTCGGCTATATCTTGTATATAATAAAAAGGGGCGCAGTTTTTTCCACCCTGAACGGAAATACCGTAGGTTTGCAACAACAGATGGCACATAAATATGTATTATATTTATGCTATTAGTCATTAATTATTTAACTATAGAACGCCATTACATACACATTATTTCGTAATATAAAAACATTACGTTTATTCCTAGGAGCACCATCTTAATCATCGTCCTAACCTATAGAGGTAATAGTTCAATTTTTCCCTAGTCCTCTTACGACCCCATTCACAGCGTGAATTTATACTTTTTCCTGCTTTCCTGGGTCTAAGCCGCCATTAACTAACTGGTAATGTATTACACATCGCATACTATTAAGGCTTTACCGCTACTCGAATAACGATTTCTCTATCCTACCCTTCCTCTCAATCTCATTGGTTGATTCTACATATTCGGACATTCCGGATTGACCAAATCATCATTCAAAAAGAATGCAACAGAGATTAACACAAACATGACTTCCCTGAGTAGAATCATTACATGTTAAATACTCCGATTACAAACTTCGTAATCTCGAAAAAAAAAATGGAAATTATCATCCTCATCACTGCAAAATATATTATTTGTTTTATTGCTTATTGTCGTGTTATTTTAACAAACGGAAATTGGAGTTTTATATTATCGTTGCTGTTTAGATTTACTTCATTTACAGTGACAAATAATAATTAATTATATTTCATTTTAGTAATAAAGATAACGAGGTTTGTAATAAACGGTTATTAGGGACGCGTGAGAAAAACATTTCGCCTCATTTTCTTTTCGCGTTGCCGATTCGATTTTGTAAATTTTCACGTTTGTTTACATTATAACTGCTCCACAAACTATAAATGGCTAAAATTAAATCCCGCTATTATTTCACATGTGAAGATGTGGGAAAATAATTAATTTAAATTAACCTTTTATTTTTATTAATAAAGATACCATTGTAGCATTTCTAGGGACGAATGGGAGATATTTCGTTCATGTTGGTTTTCGAGTTTCCGATTCGATTTACGTGTTTGCATGTCTGTTTATATGCACAAACTATAAATGGATAAAATTACATCACGCTATTATTACACATGTGAGGATGTTATTATCACGTTATTTAACAAATAATAAAAAAGGAGTGAATATGATGATTCTTTCCGCCTTCGGCCAATCCTTTAGAATTACAACTTATATATGTTTTCCGGGGTGCTGAAAACAAAAATTACGTTTAAAAATTTTGAAAACAAGTAGTTTCACATATATGAAAAAATGCTATTTATGAAAAAGGTTTTCGGGGGTGCTGAAAACGAAAATTACATTTAAAATTCTGAAAAACAAGTATTTTCACAAATATTAAGCATTGTTAGTTTAAAAAAGTAAGGGATCACTTGTATATAATGATTTAACGTACAATGAGCACCCACTTTATAGCAAGCTTTTATTTTTGGGGAGTAGGTCAGTGTACAATGAACACAAACGTAAACTGTGCACCCAACTTTTTTTTTGGGGGGGTACGGGGCTAACAGGCATTAATAATCGATTTGACGTGCACCAACCCCCAAACAAAAAAAAGTGGGTGCTCATTTTACATTAAATTGTGTTCATTGTACGTCGACTCAACCCACCGAAAAAAAAGTGGCCATAAGGTCGGTGTTCATTTCGCGTTATATTATTATAGAAAGCAATCCCACAATTTTTAGGAAATAACATTTATTCATATCTGGGGAAACTACTTGCATGCAGCATTTTCATACGTTATTTTCGTTTTCAACACTCCCGAAAAAATTTTTAAAGTGATAATTTAAAAGGGTTTTTCGAGGGTGGAAAGATTCTTCATATTTACCAAAAAAAGAAATAATGCCAGATGAAGTTTTACACTGAGTAAATGTGCTTCATTTTATAATTTATAATTAAAAGCGTTGAACAATACAAAGTACAATTTTGGATAATTATTTTTACATTGGGGAGGAGAGGGTAATTTGTAAATATTCTTCCACCTTACGATTGAATAAAAAAATAGCATACAAGTTGAATTTATCCTGAAAACACCAATTACAAATAGCGCGGTACCAAAAATGTATAAGCACCAAATTTTAAAGTAGATATTGATCTAAGATGCATATGTTGACAGAGCACGATACCATATGCGACCATTTGCAGCATAACTTGGTGCTTATGGGTACCGCACAATTTTGAATTAGTTTTTTCAGGTTAAATTCATGTTTAACGATATTTTTTTCTTACATTGTAAGGCTGAAGCACAGATTAGTTACTAAACACCCTACCCATGTAAAGAATGGCTTTCAGCATAATAACATTATTATTTCAGCTTTTCGCATGATTACATTTTTAATAATAACGTGATTAAATTTAACCCATTTGAAGTTTGAGAAGCAGATTCACCATTGTTTGTTATTTAAATAAACTGTTCTATTTATAATGTTTACTTTGACAGCTTAATTAAAACAGTAACTTTCTTAAATAACATTTACGTTTATATTTGATAACGTACAGGTGACTACAGGAATTCAGTTTCCTTTAAAGGACACAGGGTTCGATAGTTTTGTCACCATAACTCCAGTCTTGCCAACTAAAATACCTTACCCTGAACTTTATCCTGAACCATACCCTGAACAATAACCTGAACCTTCCAGCAAATTTTGTGACAACCTCACCTCCAGGCACATAATGGGGTGTCTATTCCTAAAGCCATTTTTAACATGAGGAGGTTGGGGGTTGGCAAATGACAAAAACAACAACAGCCGTATTTTAAATTTTTATGCGGCGGGAGGGGGGAGGCATGCTACCACCGGGCAACGCCAGTTTACGGATCCTACTAGTTTATTATAATTCAAAGATTCATATTCAAATATTTTTTCTGAGGTCTGTATGCTCTAATTATTCGATTTATTTACTATTCTGATTATTAATATATAAATAATTTCCAGAAGTAATTATCTTAAGATTGTTTGACTTCCATTACAAACACATTTACTTTTTTTAACGTATGAATCGATATAAAATGTCACAGTGACATACAGTAACCCATTAATAGTGCTACGGGTTCTATTAAAACTGCATTAAAAAAAGAGATTCCAGCATTTGTTAACTCGTCGATTAATCGCCACTTCCAACAAGATTTTATTGTATTGGTAGCCACCGTACAAAATGTTCACCATTTCCTTGAATCAGTTACAAACTTCGGTAATTCGTAGAATGAACACGTTGCAAATTTGTCTTTTTTATTTTATTTTAAAGCGGTTTAGCCTGTGTTAAATTAATACCAGCAAACAAAAAGGGGAATAACTCATATGTCTTTACATATCTTTTTTTTGTATTCTGCATATTTTCTCATTTGTATTACAGTATCTATGTTTTGTTGTACAAAATCGCTTTATAAATTTTATGTTCCTTATTAAAAAAATGTATTATTTAATTTTTTCTAACATATTCAATGTTGTTTCTCACGTCCATTGGGATAATATTTGCTCCTACACTGTACTACTGACCAAGGATCTAAAAAAAAAAAAAAATTGATTTGGAAATCTTGCTTCATCCTGCATATTCTCCTAACCTAACAGCTTCGGATTATCGTTTATTTCAAAGAACAAAATAATTTAGACGATCTTAGGTTACTACTACGAGAGAAGATTGAACATGAATTAGATTGGTATTTCACATCATAACTTAAAGTGAGGCTCGTTGACAGATGGAATCAACTTATAGAGAGCAAAGGTTATTTTCATGAATAAACCTTTTCAAAAATACGGGTTTTCTTTTTCAAGATGAAATTTTAATCGGTAAAAACCTTTGCGCCAATCTAATGCAATATTAATTTTGCAGTTTTCAAAAACAGATTTTCTTTGATTTTTTCCCTCCCTTCCTTCGTTTCTTTTTTCTTTTCTTTTTTTTTCAGCTTCTTAATCATAATATATTCCTGTACAGTTTCTTAAACCAACTTTCAATTTTCCCTGACTTTTTTTGCTTTTTATTCTCTCTGTTACTCCCCCCCCATCTCCCAAGTACCACACTCTATCTCATTCTGTCTCACTTACTTTCCAAGATTATTTTCCCAGACAATCCATCCCTTCCGACCAAGGGATCCCTTATCAGACCCAGTTCATTAGATTCAGACATCAGGAATGGACAGAGATTAAATGGTCTGCAATCGAACAATAATGGCGTTATCTCAACTGAAAACTAATTAAAAATAAGACAGGCAGTCAGCTCTAAGACACAGTGGTCGCTGTCCGTCGAATATGGAACCACCCCATAAACTTGACCGGGTTGGGTATGGGATCGCCGAAAAAAAGAGGTAAGTCTATGAAAAAGAAAAAAGAAAAGATAAAAGAAAAAACAAAAAACAACAAAAAACAACAACAAAAAAACAAAAAAACAACAACAAAAAAAAAAAAAAAAAAAAAAAAAAAACGAAAAATGCCGTCCGGGTGCGTGTACTTAACAAGAAAGATGGAGAGATAATGGTTGTGGACACAGGGTAAATATAAGGAACGTTGATAAAGATGGCCGAATCGCATTGTTAATTTAGATTTTCACACTCTGGTTCGATTTGGGGGGGGGGTTGAAAAATATTGTCTTGCTCTTCCCCCTTTTGTATAATCGTTAATTAATGACTCATATTTTTTTCTTTTTCAAAATTCATATCTTTGCTTTTACCGATTCTCACTCGTCTTCTTATGTAAAATTTTTTTGATGTCTATTTCATCTTCATTTTCTTCATTTTTTTTTGTGCATTGACTCAATGATTATTTTTGAAGTTTATGGAATCTGCAGACGAATATTTTTTTAAAATCATTTTTTTCTTTTTATTTTTGTTCATTTACGTTTCTTTTGCTTCGTTGGCTTTAAGTTTTTTCGTTTTCTTTTTTCTTCTTCCAGTTTACATTTTTTTTTTACTTCTGCGTTTCTAATTTCTTTTACGTCTTTCTCTTTTCTTCTATTTCTCTTTCCCTTATGTCTTCTCCGAATTTACGTTTGTTTCTTTTCCTTATAAGCTATTTTTTCTTTTTTTTTCTGTTTCTTCCTTTACCATTTTATACTATTTTTTTATTTCTAAACCTTCTATTACTGCTATTTCATATTCGAATCTTTTCAAATTGCATATGTTTTTGTTTGACTTTCTTTCTATTTTATTTTTCTCCTACGTTTTTCTCTTCTTCTTTTTCGAGGTTGCCGTCTCCTCCTCCTCACATTTGTTTAGTTTCTTCTACTTCATCATCTATTAAAACCTCTTATCCTCCTTCGTTTTCTTCTCCTCTTTTATTTCTTCTCACATGTTACGTTTATTCTACTTCTACATCTATAGTCTTTTCTTCTTCTTCCTATTCTACCATTTTAAATGTCTTGAACTGTCACATCTCTAATTTCTTCCTCTCCATTTTCATCTTTGCTTCATTTCATTCGTTTTTATTATTAAGCGTGTGGGGGGGGGAGGCGCTCGGCTTTGCCCAGTCATGAAATATGCTTAAATTTGATATTTTAATTTGTTCCTATATAAGATAATATATAAGATAATAAGAGTTCGTATATATTATTATAGAGTCGTAATTTCAAATATAAAACAAAAGTATCTGGGTGTCATCAGCTAGTATCGAAACCGAAACCAAAATCATAGCATTCAAAGCTGGTGAGGTTACCAGTGTACCAACGTTACACGCACATAAAGTGAGTAAAAATGAAAAATAAACTAAGATGAATGAAGAAACGGTATAACAATTTGCTCAATTCTGACCCATTTTTGACTCCTTAAAGACTATTTTAACCGTCTGAAGAACCATAAAAGAACGGTTCGTAAAAAAATCCAATCATTTGAGGCCCCTAGAGTCGTTCTGCGACTTTAATTTCGGGGGAGATAGACTTTCAAAATATGGAGACAGACAGACAAACATATAGCCTTTTATATATTAGACTAGTGTGTGTATGTGGGAGGGGGCTCCCGGCTTTTTGCCCGGGTGTAAAATACGCTTAAATATATTTTAATTGGTCCAGATTTCGTAAATATTATTATAAAATCGTGATTTCAAAAGTAAAAACAAAAGTATTTGGGTGTCATCGGCTAGAATCGAAATCGAAAGCAAAACTGTAACATTCAAAACTGACGAAGTTACCACGGTACCAGCGTGACACGCACATGAAATGGCATATAGCTTTTTATATATTACACTAGCGTGGCTGCCCGGCATTGCCTGGGTGTTTGTCGGTGTGTGTGTGTGTAGGAAAAAAGTGTTACTAGGCAGGTAGGCTTGAACCCGAAGCGTTGAGACGAAGTTGGAAGAGAAAGTGAAAGACAAAGTGATATGTTACCGCGATGCTAAGAGAGCAGAGAAGTGAGATCGGTTGAAATTAAACGATTAAAAAGTTAAGTGAACGAGTTCACACATGGGCATAAATTTAACGATGTCAAACATCACACACTTAACTTGGGCTGCAAGCCAGTTTCTGCGTATTTGTTTGTTTCCCTAAGATGTTGGGGAAAACCAGCTCCTCATAAAAAGGGGAGTGTCCAAATTAATACCAATTGTCTGATATGGCGGGGTTTCCCCACATTGATCAAAGCTTATTGCTTTCTGGACGTCCCTGGGAAGAGTGCCAGGGAAGCGCAATTTCATCGAATACGAAAAACACGAACAAACATGCGAGAAGACAGAATAGCGAGAATTTTATAAAATAAAAGTTACTCAAATAAAAGACAGAGACGACCTCCTTTTATAAATCGAAGATATTATAATCTAGGGAGTATATAAAAAAGTTTTGAGACATGGTACCCCCCCAGCGCTCCCCTAAAATAAAGCCTTTGTCGGACATTCAAAAAAGCGCTC
>NC_136497.1:68237424-68259924 GCF_053919585.1 Euprymna scolopes
AAAAATATAGTGTTTAATCTAGACGCGACATACTGAATACCTCTCTATTTTTATTTGAGTGCATTTAGTTGAAGCCCGGGGTCCCTTTTTCTTAATTTAATATGATAGCTCTCTGAGCCCCCCCCCCAACCAGGTGTTATTTTTTTCACAACCTACTCAAATGTTACAATTGTCATGATAGTAATAAAGTTCTCTTACCAAGACCTGTGTTTTTTAAACTCCGCATCAACCGAGAGAATGTTTTTCAATGTATTATATACTGTTGTATATAAGAAAAAGTATGCTGCGTAGCCCGAGAGTTATAATAGTATGTGTTACATTCATAATTAATAAATTAATTCAAAGTGTATTTTTTTATATCCTGGATAGATCAACTGTGTTAAAGTTATGCATACCGCAGAAAACTAATTAGCGTTGCCCGAAATCTATATCTATATATTAATACAATAGAGTGTGTGTTCTTTTGTGTGTCACGCTTTCCGGCAAATTTCATTGGTTGAGATGTAAGAACATACACGCTATCGTATTAATATACAGATTATACTAAATGTGAGTTAATTGATTTGGTGAGTGTTTACTGAGATCCTAGGCATAACCTCCTTTTTTCGAGTAGGGAGAGATGACGTGTTTACTTCCGGTGATGACGTCATTATATTCTGTTAAAAAAGATGCATATAATATATTGATGATGCACTACATTGACATAAGATGTCATATTCCAAAATTCACATGGATGTACTGCTGATTCCAAAAATTAGGTAAATGTATTAATGCACGCTAAGGGCTATTTGTAACCTTCCAAAAATCACGTAAATATATCAAGTAATCCTGAGTTCATATTTTAGTCTTTAATGACCTCATAGCAGTAATTGCAAAACCTTTTCTTAAGGAGAAGGATTAAAGTTACTGGAATGCTGAGACTGATACTACACTCAGAAATTCATGTTGAAGTAATGGTTGCCCAATCCCTAACCGGGTTAATGTATTAACTTCGAAAATATGCTGAAACAGTTTATAATTTAAATATTACTTTATTTCAAGTATATTTTAACAGTGGGGTGAGGGATATGAAGTAAGTCCCGGAAGTGGTTGAAACTGTTTACGATTTAAACATTACTTTATTTCATATATATTGTTAATAGTGGGGTGGAGGATATGAAATCAGTTATGGAAATGGCTGAACCCGTTACGTGTTCAACATTATCTTATTTCATGTATATTTTTAACAGTGGGGTGGGATATATGAAGTCAGTTCCGGAAGTGGCTGCAACTATTTACGTTTTAAACATTACTTTATTTAATGTATATTTAAACAGTAGGGTGGGGGATAATAAGTCAGTAACGGAAATGGCTGAAACAGTTTACGCTTTAGACATTGCTTTATTTCATGTATATTTTTAACAGTGGGGTGGGGGATATGAAGTCAGTCCCAGAAAAATCTGACACAGTTTACAATTTAGACATTACATTATTTCATGTATATTTTAACAGTGGGTTAGGCATATAAAATCAGTCCCGGAAATGGCTGAAACAGTTTACGATTTAAACATTACTTCATTCCACATATATTTCTAATAGTGGGTTGACGGACATAAAGTCAGTCCAGGGATTTGATGAGATAAGTGCAAATATGTACTACCAGAATACCCAGCGTTGCCCAGAATTGAATGAGACAGGTGGAAAACATGTAGTAGCAGAATATCCAGCGTCGTCCGGAATTGCAGCTAGTTACTATTATTACAGCATTACATAATGTGAGAAATATAATTTCATTCAAAGTCTTAGTATTTTAGATTAAGAAAATGTATTTAAATGCCGTATTTTCAGAGAAAAGTATTAGATTTGGTAAGTGATACATGTTAATCAAAAAGTGCTCAATATCCTACTTCACGTAAGTATATTTAAATACTGCGTTTTCAAAAAAAAAATTCTTTGACTTTTTTTTTTACACTGTGAAATACCAAAAGAGATGTTCGGTACTGTCTGATAGCCATAATGCTAATAATACAATATTACATCTGTTATATAGTATACCTCGTGATAAAATTCCAATAGAGCATGTTGTCAGATAAAAAGAATTTCAATTTTATTTTATACATTCTGATATACAAGAAAATATACTCGGCAATGCCCTTGCATAATAATAAAAATCTATATATCTATAAAAGTGAATTTTTATCTGTGTATGTGTGTCTTTGTGTGTACATTTCCCTACCAAATTACCCTGCAATTTTCAGTCTACACTCTCAAGATTTGACATAAGGCGTATTGAGATTTAGAAAAATCTTTTAAATCGGTTTTCGGCCAAAGATTTAGCTCTCAAGAGGTCAAAGTTCAACATTTGACCTTTGAAAACTCTAACAAACTCCTCCGCCAATTTGGAGTCTAAACATTTGAATTTTTAGATGTAGATTACTTGGACATCGCTCAAACTTTTTAATTTGATTTGAGCCCCCCCCCCAAATAAATGTTAAGGGTCAAAATTGGGGTCAAAATTAAAACAAAACTGTACCTCTGCGGTCTCTACTAAATTACGAAGACAATTTCTAGTCTAAACATTTGAAATTTTACATAAAGTGCATTCAGACATAGGTTTTTTAAATCGGTTTTTGGCGAAACATTTGGCTCAAAGTTCAAAAGGGGTCAAAAGATTTGACCTTCGCAGTCTCTAGCAAAATATTCAGCCAATGTTTGAAATTTTACATAAAGGATATTCAGACATGCAGCAATCTTTTTACTCAGTTTTGGGCGAGAATTTGGCTACCAAGAGGTCAAAGTTGAAAACTCTTTCGCCAATTTTGGATTGGAACACTTGAAATTTTAGATGTAGGTTACGTGGATATGAATCAAACTTTTTAATATATATATATATATATATATACACACATAAAGTCACGCACAGTACATAGGGCTCGAACAAAGACGGGATGAACTGTTAGTATATATATATATATATATATATATATATATACATATATATATATATATATATATATATATATATATATATATAAGCAAACTGTTAGTATATATTGGCGGAGGAGTTTAGAGTTTTCACAGGTCAAATCGTTGAACTTTGATCACTTGACAGCCAAATTTATGTCCGAAAACCGATTAAAAAGATTTTCCCAAATCTCAATACCCCTTATGTCAATGCCCCTATCTCGTGTCTGTAGACTGAAAATTGACAGAGTAGTTTGGTAGGGATATATACACACAGACACACACAAAAACACACACACAGACAGTTTCATATTCATAGATATATAGATATGTACAGGGTGATTCACTTAAAAATCGCACAGAAAATGTAGTAGAGACGAGGAACATTCTTTTATTGTTTAAATTAGCTCTAGTGTTATAAACGATGCTGGACGTGCTCCTCGTCGACATCTATGCATTTCTGGGCAAGTTTAACAATGTTTGCAGATACTGTCTTTAGATATTCTCTAGTGATTCTTCTGATAGCGTTAGCAATCTTTTAGTTCGTCTAGATTGTGAGGGTTATTTGCATAAACTTTCTATTTTAAAAATCACATGATGACAAGTCCAGGTAACATGATGGCCATAATCCTGAGCTTATTGTTCTCTCTTCCGTACATATCATGAACTCGTGTCATTCATCTGTGAGACCCGTGGCATGTAGCGCCATCTTGTTGGAAAAAGAATTGCATTTTTTCTTGTGGTGTTAGTTGGTCGTTAAGAGAAAGATTAGAGAGATTGGCCTACTTTTAAGTGGGCCGCTTAATCTGAGGCAGAATGTGTGTGTGTGTTTGTGTGTGTATGTGTAATATAAAAAAGCTTTGAGTATTTTGAAAGAAAAAAATGTATAAATGCAGTTTAAATTCCTGACAAACAACTAAATTTAGCATTTCGCAGACTTTGTACTACAAAGGGTGTGCAATAAGTAATGCCCCTGACCAACTTCCAGTTGTCTGATTTACCTGAAATTTTGCATGTGCAATGATTTATATCTGTACGGGTTATGTGGCAAATTACAGCTCTGAACTGTGATTTCTGTTTTACAGGTGTTTGAACTGAGTTAGGTGTGAAATGGAGCCTGTTGAATGTCGAGCAGTGATCTAGTTTTTGCATTTGAAGGGACGCACACCACAGGAGACTTTTGATGAAATGAAAGAAACTTATGGTGATAATGCCCCATCATATGACCTTGTAAAACGCTGGCATCGTGAATTCAAACATGGACGGAAGTCTGTGGAAACAGCTCCCAGACCTACTCGCCCCCTTCTGCCATTGATGACGCATCTGTCCGTTAAGTTGAGGCTGCCATTTTGGAAGATCGGCGCATTACTATTCGCCAAATATCCCAAGATGTCAAGATTAGTACAGAGTCTGTGGAAACTATCATTCATGTCCATTTGCATCTGCATCTGCCAGATGGATTCCCAGATTGCTCACACCATTCCAGAAGCGAGAACGCGTCGAGTGCTCGAGGATGAATTTGGTGATGTGCCATGAAGTCAAAGTTTTTCAAAAGACTGATTACACAGGATGAAACCTGGGTCTATCACTATGATCCAGAAATCAAAGCCCAGTTAATGCAGTGAAAGCACTTGGACTCACCACTTCCAAAGAAGGCAAGGATGCAGCCCTCCGCTGGCAAGGTCATGCTCACAGTTTTCTGGGACCAGGACGAAGTAGTGATGACAGATTTCCTGGCAAGGGGTACCACAATTACAGGAGCCTATTATGCTTCACTTTTGAGGAAATTAAGGGAAGCTATCAAAATCAAGAGGCAGGGCAAGATCAGCAAAGGTACCCTCCTTCTTCAGGACAACGCTCCAGTCCACAACTCGCATGTCGCCAGATCAGAAGCACGGGCGTGTGGTTATGAAATCCTCCTCTATCCTTCCTACTCTCTTGACCTTGCACCCTCTGACTTTCACCTCTTCCCAGCTATGAAGTTGGTTTTGAAAGGAAAGTGTTTCCCAGATGATGCAACCTTGATTTCTGAAGTCACGTCGTGGTTGGAGGACCAACCTGGTGTGTTCTACAAAAACGGTCTCCAGAGCTGCATCAAACGATGGGAGAAATGCATAATTCTGGGTGGTTCCTATGTAGAGAAAGACTAATAACTGTGCCAAGTTTCGTTGATCTACTTCTATGGGAAGTGGGTCAGGAGGCATTACTTATTGCACGCCCCTTGTAAATAAGCTAATTTCCTGCTAGATTAAACAAAGAGTTTAATTCGAATTTCCGTGCAGATTTACGAGTTAGACAATCTACACCTGAAATAAGGTCGGGGGTTACATCGACCGAAACGCTGTGCAAATAACAATCCAAATGCAAACAATAATTTGAAAAATCCAAATAATCCAAATTATGAATCATCATCTAAAATATTCAAAACTATAATTCCGCTTTAATCGTGGATTTTATTCAAGCAACGTTTCGCCTGACCTTTGCCGGGTAATTTTGTTGAACTGGAGAATTTATGTGGACTTTCGTACGTGATCTTTTATTTAATCCACAGGCATACCTTGCTCTTCTTTCGTATTTATTAAGTAATACATGGTTTTAGTATTGTCCGCACTGAGAATTGAACCTTTAATCTCCAGAAGAGTATTACTTGCAACGGATTATTATTGTGTAAGAATAAAATGCAAGATAAGAAAGATAGTTGAAATAATAATAATAAAAAACACACACAAATAATTTATTCTCAAGAAAGAAATTCTAAGATATAAAATCGTCTTATGAACACTTATTTCGTTTACTTAAGGTATTACTTGACCAGATTTTAACATCTCGAACGGTATTAATTTTGTGAAAAGATATATCAAACACATACACAGACACGCACACGGACCTCCCCATATATATAGATATGCAACTTAAATTATTGCAGCACCAATAATTGATTATATAATGTCATGAATTGAATTAAAAAATTCTTAAGGCTGCAATATTTTAAGTTATAAATTTATTATATTTTATATTAGAATATCTTGTCCTTTTCTTTTCCAGTTTTAACAACTAGTCTTTTGCTTTTTCATGTTTAAGCTTAACCATATTACTTTTCATGCTCGCATTTGTTATTGTAATCCATGATTTTTCCAGATTTCCAATAAATTCACTTGTTCTTTGTTTAATTTCAGTCTTATTTTTTTGCCCCCATAAACACATATGTAATAAAAGTGTACGACACTCGTCTGCTTTCAATAAATTCCTCCCAAGTATGCTTCTCTTTTCATGACAGCAGTGAATTAGTTGCAGCAGTAGTCGCTGAAGAGACGATGTTGCTATGGAAACCAATCATAAAAAGCGTCGCTAACGACCTTACATATTTTTACAATTTTAAAAACCAGAAAATTCAACTTTTGTTTTACTAAACAAAAATTGAAATTTTTTTCACAGTATAGCTGAGAAGATGATCTTTATACTGTAATAATTGTTTGAAATTTACTCGAAAAATGAATGAGCGGTGAAGCTTTAAAGCAGTTCCCAATGACTAAAACTGCCTATTAACCATATAATCAAACACTACCGTGTTTGAATGATATATATCGAAATTTATTTATTTCAATTCGGAGGCACAATATAACAGCATGGCAAAAGATAGACTGATTGAACTTAAAACAGATATATATATAATAACACTATAGCTATATTCCAAGTTCCAAATATTTATTTCAGCTATGGCACATTTTTTATAGCTCTGTTTGGTCATGCAGAAACAATCGATTATTATTATGTCAATAGTGACTCTTTCCGTGTGTATACTTCAGAAAAATAGAGAGTTATTGCTTAGAAAGAAATATGCATGACAATATAATGTCGAAAAAAAAATTCCATAGATGATCCAGCATCCATGTATATTTCTTTCTAAGCAAAAATTTTCATTTTTCTGAAGAGTATACACACGAAAAGAGTCGCTATTGACATGGTAATAATTGATTGTGTTATGCAATAGGTAGAACAGAATAAATTATCTTATATCGATTTAGCTGTCCATCTCAATCTATCTATCTAACTGGAGAGGTAGACAAGCGATGGGTATGATGATGTTTTCATAAAACCTGTCAAAATATGACAAAGCTAGATCATAGACAAGTTTACCGGAAGGTCTGATCAGCTGATCGGATCTACGTGTGAGTCACATAATCAGGTTAGCTGAAGATCAGAGAATTGGAACTTGGACTTGAAGCAGAGCGGTTAGGCATTACGGTTGTCTCTCCTCCCCTCTTGGGAGGGAGTGACGTGTCTCTCGATGTAGACTGTTAAAACACAAGTAAAGAAACTCACTTTCCATTTTCATCTCCTCGACATCCTGGAAAATTAAATAAAAACTAATATGAAACTAATCATCGTCTTGGAGTCAATGTGTTTCGTCCAAAAGGTTCCAGCCCCCTCCAAGAACGGGACTAAAATTAAAATTAAAAAAATGCTAGTTCTCCCCCCACCTATTTTTGCAAATGAGGAGACTATGTTTTAAAGGACAAAACTTTTGTCAAATTATTGTCAATACTTAGTGTCAATTTCAATAAAATGAATATCGTGTCCGAAACGATCGTACAATCGAATTGATTTTCTTTGTTGCTCCTTTAGAAACTGATTTTAATTCACAATTATGAATCGCTTTACTAAATATTAATATAGCTCTAGGATATCTATATTGAACTTATTATATATCTACAATACAATGGGCACTGCTTTCTTTTAAAGGTATTAATACGTTTATATATATATATATATATATATATAATATGCATATATATATTATATATATAATATGTATATATATTATATATATATAATATATATATATGTATTTATATATATAATATATATATATGTATGTATATAATATGTATATATATTATATATATAATATGTATAATATATATTATATATATAATATATATATATATGTATGTATATATATATATGTATATATATTATATATATAATATGTATATATATATTATATATATAATATATATATATGTATGTATATAATATGAATATAGATATTATATATAATATGTATATATATTATATATATAATATATATATATGTATATATAATATGTATATAGATATTATATATATAATATGTATATATATAATATATATTATATATATATATATATATATATATATATAAAACACTGTTGAATTTTCATTTACTTATTTTATTAGCGATTAATTTCTTTCTTTCTTTTATTTCGCTCCCTGAGCTTTTTTATTATAAGAAAGGAGTTATTTGCCCTTTGTTTACATCTTTCTTCGCCCACATCTTTTAGGACGTATTTAAATTTTATTTTATTTAAATATTATTTGTTAATTATTTATTAATAATGACTTACTAGCGTCTATACAATGTTCATAACTTCCGCTCGTGTGAACACATTACATTACCAAGTATATTCGCCCGAATTCGGCGTTTAATTATTCTTAATTCCTCTCATTCCTATGGCAATTGTTTGGTGGCTCTGAGGTATAGGTTCGGCAAAAAGAGTAAAAGGTGACTTCATGGCTGGGTTCGAATTTCTTGACCAGCAGGAATTGTTAGCCGACACTGATGATTACCTAAGCATGAAACACTAGTGTCTGTTGGTATGAATAATTATTATTTTATAATTATAATTATAATCATATTTATATGCATATAAATTAAATAAATTTGGAAATACTTTCAGATA
The DNA here is from genome assembly GCF_053919585.1 of Euprymna scolopes. Classification (NCBI taxonomy): domain Eukaryota; kingdom Metazoa; phylum Mollusca; class Cephalopoda; order Sepiida; family Sepiolidae; genus Euprymna; species Euprymna scolopes. The sequence continues at coordinate 68,246,091 of NC_136497.1, forward strand.
TTATATATAATATATTATATAATAGTGTAAAATTGGCTTCTTTAAGGCTTTTCACATAAGCTCTTTAATTTTTCAATCTACATGATAAATAACAGAATTTGTGCCTCCCTATAAACAGTAATTTGTTAAAACCATTTCCTCTGCTGATGTAAGCTATTTGTTGAAAATTCTTGGATTAACGAAAACACTTTAACTTTTTGTATTTCTTGTCGAATATAAATTTAGCGTAATTTTTTTAATTTTCTGAATTTAATTCCAAATTTTTATTAAAAAAAAATGTTTAATTTCAACGGTATCTCTCGCAGTTGTCGGTAGCCGAGTGGTTCGAGTCCTTGCTAATGAAGCCAGACATGATTTCTATTGCCAGGGTTCGAATCTCTCGGCTGGCGTTAATCGTGACACCCTGCGCTGATGATTCCCAAAAGGATGAAACACTAGTGTCTGTAGGTATTTAATTATATATATATAAATATATATATATATATATATATATATATATAAATATATATATATATATATAATTATTAACTATAATAATTATTAAATACCTGTAGACACTAGTGTTTAATCCTTTCGAAAATCACCAGTGCAGGGTGTTACGATTAACACCAGTCGATAGATTCGAATCCGAATTAATATTATTGAAAAAAAAAAAAAAAGATTGCATATTCAACTATATTCAACAATAAATTTGGCATAAAACGCTCATGGTAAGGAAACGGGCTATAACTTTTGCGCATTTCAACAGACTACAAGTCTAACATAAAAATCAAACGAAAATTATTGTTTATGAAATTTGCGCGCTTACATAGATTCTGATGTACGTGAAGTCGATATTTCGCTTGATATATTTAAATGGTAAATATATAAAGAGCAGCGTTTAATGTTAAACATTTCATAAAATTAAAGTAAAAAAAAAACAACAAAATATTGAAATGCCAAAATTTCATTGTTGCTTCCGAATCGAACATAAAAAGATCGAACGAGTTCAGATCAGTACATTTCTAGCGTTCTAATGCGGGACAATCAGTACAGTCGAAATATCGATCAGACGAAGCATAAATTTATTAAAGCAAAACATATACAAAATATAATGACCATTAACAATGACAAAAAAAATTTAAGAATAAAAAAATACAAAAATTGTATTGAAAGATGAATGATCGAATGAACAATAAAGAAAGCAGTTCTGTCTGTAAGAAAAGCAGCTTTTATGCCAGAAAGACAATTAAAATGATACAAAACAAAAAAAATGTATGTAGAGTGTAACCCGGATATAAGAAACCTCATTATAAGAAAAACGAAGATAAGAGAGATTTTCTCTGGTCCCAAATTAGAGCCTGAGTTAATGTACAGGGTAACCCGGATATAAGAAACCCGGATATCGGTGTAACCCGGATATCGGTGTAACCCCGATTTAGGATATTTTTATGGTTTCTTATATCCGGGTTACACTGTATGTAAATACATATATTATAATATGTATATATATATATATATATATATATATATATGTATTAAAATATATATTATTATATATCTATAATAATACATATGTATATTAAGGTATAGCTTTGTGTGCGATATCGTAACTTCTAGTTACTTGATCACTTTACGATCGTCTGTATAAAACGGTAAGCTTCGTTAATGTTAAAATTTCCATTAATTTAGTCGCGATAAACAGTGGCAATGGGATATGTTCCTTGCTAACTGAGCGAAAGATGGCTTCGTTGCGGCGTTCGAATCTTTCGACCAGCATTGATCCTGAACTGATGATTGCGTAATCATGAAACACTAGGGTCTGTAGGTATGTGAAATAATTATTAGTATATATATATATGGTATAATATAATATATAAGTAAAGTAATGAATATAAGCATGTATATTAATACATATATATTATATGTATTTCATATTATAATATATATATATATATATATTAATGTAAAAGAGATTTAGAAGGCTGTCACAATGCGAGGAATGAATTATAGTCGCTGTTGGTAAGAGGAGACGAGAACAAGTGGCGATTTACAAATCAATAAGTACATATATATATATATAGATTTTTATTGTTTTTTATATATATATTTATTCAGTTGTATGGTAAAATGTCTTACTTGTTTTCATGCGACGTATATATATATATATATATATATATATATATATATATATATATATATATATAGTCTAAAGAAGCTTTGAATAAAATTTGCTAACATAAAAATAAAGAATGCAGTTTAGATTCCCGAAAGGAAAATTAATATTAATTTTAACCTATCGCAGACTAAACACCTATATAATCCGATTTCTAAAAAGTTTATAATGACCAAAGACAATTCATTTATATACGGATGAAAAAAAAAAAAGCCTTAACTAAAATTGTTAAATAGAAATAGACTTAGCCGATTTCGCAAAAGTCTTCAATTTTAAAACAGAATTTAACTACATAAGGATGAAAAAAGAAAAGCTTAACTAAAATTTTGTAAATAGAAAACGGGGATCATCAGCTGCTTACCGTGTAGCTGTTTCGGAGATTTAAAAACAGGACAGCTGTTTAATACATGGCTCTCCAGTGGATTATACTACTTCCCTAATAATAAAAAAAAAATAATACAGTTACTATTTTTACTAATATATTATGAAAAAAAATATAAATAAATAAAATATAAAAATATAAAAAGATAAACTATTAATAAGTAAGTTTCAGATTACAAGATCCATTCTCCGACATGTTAACTAGCATAAATGCTATGAGAATAAAAATGCATAAAAACTTAAGAACCTTAGGTGCCAGAAAGGCAAATAGATAGGAGGAAGGAAACCGAACCATACATATCTAAACCCCAATATATAGTCTAAAGAAGCTTTGAATATATATCGTTTCACCTACCAGTATAGCAAACTGAAGAGTTGTGATGCAAAGAAACAGTATGTCTATGGATGATATTATATATATATATATATATATATATATATATATATATATATATAATATCATCCTATAGACATACATACATACATATATATATATATATATATATATAATATCATCCATAGACATACATACATATGTATGTATATATATATATATATATATATATATATATATATATATAATATCATCCATAGACATACTGTTTCTTTGCATCACAACTATCACACATATATATATATATATATATATATATGCATGTTTCGAAGTTTCACTTCTCATCAGTATGACTAGACTTAATTAACATGAATATATATATATATATATATATATATGTATATATATATATTTGCTTATTATAAAAAAACATAATTGGTTACACGAACCAATAATGTTTTTATAATAATATATATCAGCTCTGTCCTCCAATTGAGCATTTTTTAATCACGTATGTTTTATTGGATTTACATCTGGGAAACCAATCTATACAACCATTATACATTTATATATAATCATCCACAGGTATTCTGTTTCTCTGCATTAAAAAAATTAAAACTATTGAAAGATAGAATAATTGAATACACAATAAAATTCTGTAAGAAAGTCAGCTTTTAATATCGGACGGCAATTAAAATCAATATATATATATAATTATTTTTTTTTACTGTAATAATTATTAAATACCTACAGACACTAGTGTTTAATCCTTTCGGGAATCTTCAGTGCAGGGTGTCACTATTAATATCAGTCGAATGATTCGAATCCCGCATCACGAGACATCTCTGTCTCGGTTTAGCGAAGACCTAATCCATTCGGCTATCATTAACCGCGTGAAATAACGTCGAATTTAAACATTTTAATTTTAAATGTTCATTTACGTCAGTCAGAGAGTGATCTAATCGTTATACGATGATCTATGCATAAGAGCTAAATTGACCGACTTTAATTTAAAAAAGTAAATGAGACTGCAACACTTGTGGCATTTGCCCTCAGGCGGTTTCAACCGAATTCCTTCGAAGGAAGAAGTCCTATGAGGTATGAAATTTACCTATAATTGTAGGAGCACTAGGAACAATAACGAAAAACTTTGAAAAAAGAATACGAGAAATTGGAATAAGAGGAATGACTGAAAAATACAACGAACAACAAAAATGAAAACAGCTGAAATATTAAAAAAACCCTTGAATGTGGAGACTAACGCACACGAACGACAAGCGCAGACCAGACAAACTGCTACAGAGACAAAACATGAAGCGTTACATGGAACCAAGAACATTGAAGCTGCATACCTATACGTTCTCTAACATTCTCCATCCCCCATGACCACATTACATCCTCACTCTCTCCCCACCAAAAGAATGTGACCGAATAGTCAAATAATTAAGGAGGAAGGAAAGACCGAGGAGTGAGCACTGATGAAACTTCCACTGTATAAGTGCGAAAAGGACAGGGACCTTGGATAGGCTTATTGCCACTCAAATTTCAGTAAATACCAATGGCCGCTGTCAACGAGAAATCAATGGCAAGCAGATGTTGCGATAATGCAAATTTATTTGCAAATGTTATCAAAATAGGTGGAGAGTACTGAAAAATCACGGGAGACTTGTTGTCACTCAGCTTCCAGGATATCCAATGAGATCTTTGATGACCTGTGTGAAAGTTCCTTGTGAGCTAATAATAATAATAATAATAATGATAATAATAATAATAATGATAATAATAATAATAATAATAATAATAATAATAATAATAATAATAATTTTTTTTATTGTAACCAGATGCATGTGAATTATAAAATAGACGAAAAAAAGAGGAAAAAATATCATCCAAAAACACATTTCAACGATAAAACTCTAAAATTAGATTCATTATTTATTACAAAATATTAAAAACAAGTCATTTACTAATAAACAAGAACTTTACATCCGACAATAGTTTACTAGAAATGATGTGTACTTTTTTAAATGCCCTGTAGGAGAATTTTTCCAAAAATAACATGCACACCGACATAACTAAAACCAGTATTACCAACACTTTACATGAGACCTAAAAACTGAATTTAGAAATATACTAATTAAAATAATTTAGAAATATACAAATTAAAAAATTTAGAAATATACTAATTAAAAAATTTAGAAATATACTAATAAACAATATAGAAATATATTAGTTAAAACGTTTAGAAATATACTAATCAAAAACATTTAGAAATATACTAATAATTTTTTTTAGAAATGTACAATTTTAAATACTTAGAAATATACTAATTAAAAAATTTAGAAATATACCAATTAAATAATTTAGATATATACCAATTAAAAAATTTAGAAAAATACTAAGTAAAAAATTTAGAAATATACTAATAAAAAATATAGAAATAAACTAATTAAAAATTTTTGAAATATACTAATTAAAAAAATTAGAAATATACTATTTAAAATAATTCAGAAAACCACTAATTAAAAAAAATTTAGAAATATACTAATAAAAAAATATAGAAATATACTAATAAAAAAGTTTAGGGATATACTAATTAAAACATTTAGAAATATATTAATTAAAAATATAGAAATATACTAATTAAAATATTTAGAAATATACTAATTCAAAAAATAGAAATATACTAATTAAATTATTTAGAAATATACTAAGTAAAAATATAGAAATAAACTAATTAAAAAATTTAGAAATATACTAATTAAAATATCTAGAAATATACTAATTATAAAATTTAGAAATATACTAATTAAAAAGTTTAGACATATACTAATTAAAAAAATTAGAAATATACTAATTAAAAAATTGTAGAAATATAATAATTAAAAAATTTAGAAATATACTAATTAAAAAATTTACAAATATACTAATTAAAAAATTTACAAATATACTAATAAAATTTTTTAGAAATATACTAACATTTTTTTTTAGAAATATGTTAATCAAAAATCAGGCTAGTGCATCGCAACTCGAATATATAGCAAAGAGTCGGCACTTCCAGCTGTTTGGTCCTCTGTTACAAGTCGGAAATAGGCGAAGTCTTAATGTTTATATATACACTATCAATTGCTGAGGAGAGCTCTATTTATTTCTTGTATGTTTGACAGACTTTGTTATCTTATCACTTCCCGCACTGGTAAAAGTCGTTCTTTCAGGCACCTAAAAAAAACCCTCCTTTTTCTCCTTATTTCTTGTGATATATATATATATATATATATATATATATATATATATATATACATACATATATATATACTTAATTTACTCACATAAAATTAATATACGAAAGTATAGATTTATGCGTAAACTTAAAGTATTTAGAGACCTAAAAACTGAATTTAGAAATATACTAATTAAAATAATTTAGAAATATACAAATTAAAAAATTTAGAAATATACTAATTAAAAAATTTAGAAATATACTAATTAAAAAATTTAGAAATATATTAGTTAAAACGTTTAGAAATATACTAATCAAAAACATTTAGAAATATACTAATAATTTTTTTTAGAAATATACAATTTTAAATACTTAGAAATATACTAATTAAAATAATTTAGAAATATACAAATTAAAAAATTTAGAAATATACTAATTAAAAAATTTAGAAATATACTAATTAAAAAATTTAGAAATATATTAGTTAAAACGTTTAGAAATATACTAATAATATACAAATTGAATAATTTAGATATATACCAATTAAAAAATTTAGAAAAATACTAAGTAAAAAATTTAGAAATATACTAATAAAAAATATAGAAATAAACTAATTAAAAATTTTTGACATATACTAATTAAAAAATTTAGAAATATACTATTTAAAATAATTCAGAACACCACTAATTAAAAAAAATTTAGAAATATACTAATTAAAAAATATAGAAATATACTAATAAAAAAGTTTAGGGATATACTAATTAAAACATTTAGAAATATATTAATTAAAAATATAGAAATATACTAATTAAAATATTTAGAAATATACTAATTAAAAAAATAGAAATATACTAATTAAATTATTTAGAAATATACTAATTAAAAATATAGAAATAAACTAATTAAAAAATTTAGAAATATACTAATTAAAATATCTAGAAATATACTAATTATAAAATTTAGAAATATACTAATTAAAAAGTTTAGACATATACTAATTAAAAAATTAGAAATATACGAATTAAAAAATTGTAGAAATATAATAATTAAAAAATTAAGAAATATACTAATTAAAAAATTTACAAATATACTAATAAAATTTTTTAGAAATATACTAACTAACATTTCTTTTTAGAAATATGTTAATTAAAAAACAGGCTAGTGCATCGCAACTCGAATATATAACAAAGAGTCGGCACTTCCAGCTGTTTGGTCCTCTGTTACAAGTCGGAAATAGGCGAAGTCTTAATGTTTATATATACACTATAAATTGCTGAGGAGAGCTCTATTTATTTCTTGTATGTTTGACAGACTTTGTTATCTTATCACTTCCCGCACTGGTAAAAGTCGTTCTGTCAGGCACCTAAAACAACCCCTCTTTTTTCTCCTTATTTCTTGTGATATATATATATATATATATATATATATATATATATATATATATATATATATATATATATATATATATACTTAATTTACTCACATAAAATTAATATATGAAAGTATAGATTTATGCGTAAACTGCAAAAAAAGTGCTCAATACGTAGGTAGAGCGAGTTAGTAAGTTATAAAATATATATGGCGATTAAGCTACACTGAATATTTCGCGTTTCATCCACTCTAGGACTCAGCATAAGCCTGAAGAGTCCTAGAGTGGATGAAACGCGGAATATTCAGTGTAGCTTAATCGTCATATATATTTTATAACTTACTACTACTATATATATATATATATATATATATATATATATATATATATATATATATATATATATATATATATACTTTTTATTTTATAAATATTTTATTCGTTAAATTTTATTTATTGATTTCTGTAGCCGCCATTTCCATCGATTACTTATTTTATTATTTTATTTATGATAATAAATATTCAGGACGAGATTTATGGATATATCAAAATAGTTCTACTTTTAAAAGAATGAACTCTTGCATTTCACGCGTTTTTAAGATATTATGTTTCAAGTCAATTTCTTATTTTGTTACGCCGGAATTCCTCGTGGTTTTATGATTGTAACTAGGGGTTAGTAGTTTAACATTTCTTAGATTTCTATATGATCAAACAATTTAAATAATTGCAAAATTTTGCATGAAACGAATTTGATTATGTATACCCCATCATTTATACATCACGAAATAAGAAAGAAAAAAAAAAGATACAAATAGGTGTTTCCGTTTTTGTCTAATCAAATTCAATCACGCATGCGCAGTGATGACCCTACTCATGAGTTCCCCTGTGTAAACGTGCTCTTTCTTCAGTTAACTGACTGTTTCTCATACGTAATTCAAGGAACACACACACACACACACACACACACACACACACACACACACACACACACACACATATATATATACAGATGAATATGGGGTAAATATTAATATGCATTTACAAAATATATACAAAAACGCATACAAATAAAAAAATTGTACGCTGCCCATGTGAAAACGTCACCATTGTCGCTGAAAGCCAGTTTCAAATGTTGGAGTCCCGATGTCCACGACATGTCGGACATTGGTCCGAACAATTCGGACCTCATGGGAGGTCCTAACTTATTCTTGTCCAGTTACAGCTGCAAAAGACAAGAACGAAATCCTGTTCGGCAATGGGAGAAGGACATGGGAGTCGCATATCTGTGTGCAAGATGGAAATCTAGAGCCCCAAACTTTATTAGCCAAATCTTCGACGGGTAGCGACAGGAAATAAAAGAGGAATCATGATATGCATTTCTTCGGCCATTCATGGGGGAACATATTTTTTTGTGTCGCTGTTGTTTTTTTATTTAGTGGGTGGGTGGAGGGATTTGTCTTCTAGAATTTCTATTTGCATATTTATTTTTATACAGAATTAGATATGATTATGACTGCACAAACACACAAACACACACACGTATATATAGAGTATGTCATATAAAAAGTGTAAAAAGAGACGTTTTCTGCAAATATGTGTTTAGAATAATTGATAGAGGAATTATACACATATACTGCAGGGGGAAAGTCGACTAATGCATATAGAAATATGCATACTCATAAGAATGAGAAATGCTATACACGCACGCACACACATACTCACACACACACGCACACACACATATAGTATAAGCTTACAAAAAAATGTTAAAAATAAAGAAAGTAGAAATACATAACTGAAAAAATTACCGGAAATAACTTTTCATTACTGTAATTGTTTAGTCTACCTGTAAGTAAAGTGTATAAGTCGCTGAATACCAGTTTCGAATGATAGAGTATCTTTCGTTGGTTATTTACTAAGTTTAAAAGAGAGAGGGAAATAGAGAGAAAGAGAGAGAGAGAGGGAGAGAGAGAAAGAGAGAGGGAGAGATAACAAAAAATAAATAAATTACAATAGAAAAATGCGAGCATGAAAATTAACATGGTTAAGCTTAAACATGGAAAAGTAAAGGACTAATTCTTAACACTGGAAAAGAAAAAGATATTCTAGTAAAAAATATAATAAATTCATAACTTTTAAATATTACAGCATTAAGAACCGACTATATAATGTTATAAATTGAATTAAAAAAATTCTTAATGCTGCAATATTTTAAGTTATAAATTTACTATATTTTTTTACTAGAATATCCTTTTCTTTTCCAGTTCTAACAACTAGACCTTTACTTTTTCATGTTTAAGCTAAACACTATTACTTTTCATGCTCGCATTTTTCTATTGTAATCCATAATTTTTCCAGTCTTCCAATAAATTCACTTACTCTTTGTTTAATTTCAGCTTTATTTTTTTTGCCCCCATTAACATAAGATACACACATGTAATAACAATGTACGGCACTCGTCTGCTTTCAATAAAATCTCTTCCCAATTACCTCCCTTTCATTCTTTCATTCTCTCTGTTTCACTTGTTACTTCCCTTTTTGCGAGAGCAGTGAATTGGTAGCAACAGTAGTGGTGAAGTGACGGGGTTGCTATGGAAACCAGTCATAAAAAACGTCGTTCACCTCCTTACGCATTTTATGATTTAGAACACCGGTAAATTGATCATAACTTATTTTTTACTGAATGAAAATTGAAAACACTTTTTCACAATATATCTGAAGAAGGTGATATATAAACTGTAATAATTGTTGGAAATTTGGTCGGAAAATGAGTGAGCGGTGAAGCTTTAAAGCAGTTCTAAATGACTAAAACTGCCCCTTAACCATATATTCTAACACTACTGTGTTTGAATGATTATCAAAGAGCAATTAAAAGTTTTTAAAAATCTTATTTCATGTATATCTTTATATTAAAATAATTATAATTATTTTTATTTTATCACCGCAATACAAAGCCGCTTTCATTGTTGTAAAAACCCACATGAATTATGACGTTTCTGAATTTTTGAGATGAGGATAGGTTATTTGTATTATTATTCATTGAACTACTGTTCTCATCTTGAGTGTGGTTTTCATAACGTTTCGGTCGATATAGCTTCCGACCTTCTTCAGGTGTATCTTGTAGAACTCGGGAATGTTTCTGCCAAACTTGGGAATTTGGACGATATTTCGAGCGGAACCCTTTATTTACTTCACGGGGGTAGCGTGCTCTTGTTCCGTCAGCCATGAATGGATAGAAGACCCGTAGCGCAGTGGTTAGAGTATTGGGAAAAATCAATTGTAAAAGTGATATTCTCCTGAAGGTTGAAAGTTCAATCCTCAGTGTCGGCGACCGAAATATACATTTGCGAATTACTTAGGGCCTCTATCTACTCCACGAGGATGGTAAAACTAGAAGCAACAGAAAGTATAGTACCACCCAATCAAACAGAAATGAGGCCACTGGATGAACATGATAGCTACAAATACCTGAGAGTACTGGAAGCAGACGCCATCAAAGTAACGGAAATGAAAGAGAAAATAGGAAAGGAATACCTAATACAGAAGAACAAGAAAACTCCTCGAAAGCAAACTAAATAGTCGAAACCTAATTAAAGGAATAAACATGTGTGCAGTGTAATTGATCAGATACTCTGGATCTTTTATAAACTGGACCAAAGAAGATCTAAAGAATCTTGATCAGAAAACCAGGAAACTAATGACAATGCACAATGCACTACACCTGAAGGTTGATACTGACCGACTCCCTGTGAAAAGGAAAGATGGAGGAAGAGGGCTGGTCTGTATAGAAAACTGTGTAAAAAAAAAAGAATGAGCAAAATACATAATGCAAAACACTGAAAGAATAATTACTGCAGCTTGAGACACGGAAGAAACTAACAAGATAGAAAAAGAGACAAAGAATAAGACGAATAAAGAAAAATGTGAAGAGAAATAGCTACATGGACGATTCATAAGGATTGCAAAAGAAAATACTAATGAACACACTTGGAAATGGCTACAAAAAGGAAATCTTAATAGGGAAATTGAATCACTAATAACAGCTGCGCAAGATAATGCAATTAAAACCAACTCATCAAAGCGAGGATCGAAAAGACACAATAAAACAGCTAATGCAGACTCTGCGGACAAAGAGACGAAACAATAAACCACATAAGTGAATGCAGCAAACTAGCCCCAAAAGAATATTTAAATAGACACGATCAAGTGGGGTAGGCGGTGCATTGGCAATTATGCAAACAAATGATACAAACACAAACCGGCAGCAGTAATGGAAAATGAAAGTCACAAGATCCTACAGGACATGGATATACAAACGGATAAACAAACTAAGCAAGAAGGCCGGATGTCATTATAGTTAATACGAAGGAAAAGGCCTGCCAGATTATAGATTTTTTCGTGCCAGCAGACCACAAAGGGAAAATCAAGAATGAGAAGCGGAGCAAATACACGGAACTGACCAGAGAGCTCAAAGGGATCTGAAGAATGAAGAAAATAAAAATAACACCACTAATAATAAGAGCACCAGGAACGATACCGAAAAACTTTGAAAAAAGAATGGGAGAGATTGGAATCGGAGGGATGACCGAGAAAATACAACGAATTTCAATAATGAAAACTGCAAAAATATAAAAGAAAACACTTGAATGTGGAGATTAAAACCACACATAAACTACACAAAAACTGGATACAGAAACGACTACAGATGCAAAACACAAAGTATCATCACACGAAATCATAAAAACTGAAACTGTAAAAATGGCAAAAACTGCGCCCACCATTTTTTATTTTATTTTATGAGTGTCACCATAAACAGGCACCACACCAAATAATGAAGGTCAAAGAGGAGGGGAAGACCGATGAGAGAATGCACTAACCAGACCTCCGCTTGAGATGTGCTATGTGAGTGGGATATTGGGAAGGCTTATTGCCACCCACATTCCGGTGAAGACCAATGGTCGCTGCTAACCAGAAGTCAATGGTAGGCGACTGTTGCGATAACGTAAAATATTTTGCAAAGGTTATCGAAAGAGGTGATGAGTACTGGAAATCTGGGAAAACTTGTTGTCACTCAGACTCCAGGTAACACCACAAGTTGTTCGCAAAGAACAATCTTTGATGATGGCTTGTGTGAATACTCCTAGTGAGGTAATAATAATAATAATAATAATAATAATAATAATAATAATAATAATAAACAATATAAAAAAAATAAAATGTAATAAAATAAAATAGGCATTAATATATTAAATATAAATAATGATTTGACTCGGTTTGTGCAGCTTTATTGCCATAAATATATTTTCATGATTTATTACCTAGCTTTAGCCACGTATTAAGCACTGCTGAAGTAAATACTGAACAGCGATATATAAATTACTATATCTCCTTATAACATTTATGTAGATACATGAAATCACCCCCATATATATATATATATATATATATATATATATATATATATATATATATATATTTGAAATTGGTATATTTAGGCAGCATTTTTTATTCAAGCAAATATTATTAAATGCAACCGAGGCACTTTATGATTCTTTTTTTTTTAATTTTCCGGTTTTCCGTATAATCCTTTTTGTATCGAAATCAAACATAGTAATAAAAGTTCCATAATTGTTGCTGTCACGAGCGCTTTCGATTCATCCACGAGTCATCTTCAGGTGTTGAAGTAAGAGTGCGAAGGAGCGATAATGAGAATTAAAAGTGAAAACGAAAATATTTTTGGTTTCGATATAAAAAAAGATTATAGGGAAAATAAGTTTTTTTTAAAAATCATAAAGCATTGCATTAAATAATATTTGATATATATATATATATATATATATATATATATATATATATATATATATATATATATATATATATAAGTTTGATATGTGCAGGATTCAAGATACACCGAATATCCTAACCTGTTTCGATTTCCCTGAAAGTGGACCACATATTTAATTTATAGGAGCACTAGCAGTTCGCCCGGCTTTGCTCGGGCTATATGTACTGTTCATAAAGTTATGTACATATGTATATATTAAAAAGTGTGAATATGTAAAGTAATGCTTTTCTGTATAATAGTCTTCCTTAACTACCATAGAGAAAAGACACAGACATTTTAATTCACCGAAAATCGAAATCAAAACGTTCAGCTCACGATTCATTTTGCTTGTACCATCAATGACTGGGCTATGAAAACATGTTTACTGCAAGGCTAAAAATTAAAACATGAATCAATAGCTACTACGTTATGCATTCGTAATTCCGGCGTTCGACCTTCACCTGGCAAATTTCATTTTTTTTAATTTTCACTCTTTTGCACCGATTTATCCGGGCTAAAACCCAAATATAACGTTTTGTATGGATTCAAAT
>NC_136497.1:68264924-68429924 GCF_053919585.1 Euprymna scolopes
GGTTATTGGAAAATCAGAATGTTCGGGAAACGTGCGACACGCGCATGTTGGTGGCACGTGAGTTTGGTCACGTTGGCCGGACATGCATGGATTTCTCAATATAGGAAGTGAGAGTTAGTTAGAAAAAGGTTGGCGAGAAACTCAGAGAGAGTCTGGAGTTTGAAATTCGAACGTCTAGAAGCGAGACGATCACTTTTAAACTTAATATGTGAAGCTTTGAATTATTGATGAGAAAACCACGGCCGGTCGTGAAGAAATAAAACCATCATGTGTTTTTGTAAAACGTCGTCTTGTGTTGTGATTCTACAAAAAGGTAAATTGAATTGTTATTATATGTCTATATGTCCTGTGTTATAAAATATCGTGACATACACATTTCATATCCACAATGTGAATCTGCATCTCATGTCTACACAATGTCTGAACAGTGAACACTATCTCCTCACTCTAAGAGTTTCCATAGCAACACTATTAAGTAAAGAACGTTTTAATATATATGAATCTTCATAACATGAACAATCTCTTTCACAACATCCCTCTCTAGAACTCTTACAACGCATCTCTCTTCTAAGACTGCGCTTATAATAAGACTCTCTCTGAATAAGGCCCCTATATAACATTTATACACTCCAATAATATTGTTTATAGTGTTATTTTTTTTTGCAAAATATAGTTATCCTGCTGATTTAGGATATATCTACAGTTCCTGTTGAACAGTTTGGGTCACTTGTAGATTGTTGATATTAATATAATACAATAAAATGAATTATACAACTATAGAAAAAATTAAACAAATCTTAAATTTAGATCACGTTTATTTAAAAAGAAATACCCACCGGATGCAACAGTTTGTGTTATTCTGTAATCTATGATGAACACACAATGTTTCTAGAAATTGAAATAGCAAGAAAAATGAACGTGTGTTTTCAAATGTAAGCACAAAATGTTTCCATATATTGAAATAACAAAGAAAAATAAATATGAGTTCATTACTTAACATTACTATTCAATCTGATTCACCTAAAAAAACAAAAAAAAACTGAGATAAAACTGCGCCATACCACTTGAGCTATACCTTAACTGAGTTAAATGAGTGCTGGGAGGGAGGGAAAGAAATAAGAAATAAGTTGCCAACTAGAAATTATGAGCATTTTCAAATAAAATGCTTTTTATTTGTTCTTGTAGAACCTACGATTGAGCAGCTTTATTTGAAACAATTTTAAACACACACAAACATATATACATATATGTAATGTCTATACAGCCATTATACATACATATATATATATACATATATATATGTATATATATAATGGTTGTATATATATATAATATAGGAGAACGTGTGTATAGGTAAAGACTTCAGATGATATATATGGAATAATAACATATACATAATATGTATATGGAATAAGAATTATTTACATATTGAAATTTTTCTGGTTGTAATATGCAACTTAAGAAACAACATTGGACTTAAAAAGGCATCAATTGATGCCATACGAAAAAAAAACACGAATAAATATGGAGATTAGGAAAATAAAATGAGAAAAAGAGGCAGAAATATACGAATGATGGAATAAATAGACACACAGATATAAAAGAAAATGTTCATGAAATAAAGGACGACAACATTGTAATACACATTTCGTAGCTTAGAGGAGGAATACATATGCGTCCTCATTCATTATATGGCAACGTCTGATATGGCCTTCTAGTTTATAAAAATTAACTATACAATCAAAATCAGCACCTGGTGTGTTGTGTCATAGGTTCTTTAGGATTTACACAGTAATGTTGGATGTAATAACTAATGGCTACACATATGCAAACATGTTTCAGTGACCACCCTGCAAGGGAACATCACCTCATCAGGACAGGTGGATATTCTTGGCCTGATGAGGTGATTTTCCCTGGCAGGGTGGTCATTGAAACATATTTGCATATGTGTAGCCATTAGTTATCACATCCAACATATTTATATTGCTCTGTCTAAACATTGAGCACTCTTTGGTTGACACATTTTGGTTTTGTTTAAATAATACTACCAATAATATATATATATATATATATATATATATATATATATATATATTTATATATATATATTACTTCTTTTAGATTCCAGAAGGAATATTACTTCATTTAATCACATAAACCAACATATGAAACATAATTTTATGCGTCAATTTTAAGTATTTACTACAACAGTGCTCAATACATAGGTAGAGCTAGGTAGTATGTTATAAAAATATACATGTCAGTTAAGCTACACAGAATATTCCACGTTTCATCCATGCTAGGAGTCGTAAGACTGACGAATCCTAGCGTGGATTAAACGCGGAATATTCTGTGTAGCTTAACTGTCATATATATTTTTATAACTTACTATATATATATATAGGGTGACCCCCAAAACGGGCCCAACTCTAATTATGTCCCGTGTCTTGGTGTTTTGTCCGAATGAAATACAACTTTGGTCATAACTAGTTTATTATATTCAAAACATCACATCAAAATACTAGGGTCTTTCGCCTTTTTTCTCCGTTCTACAGCATATGTTCTAGATGGCCTCTATTTAGCTTTTTTTGTTTTTGGGTAACCCTATGTATATATATATATATATATATATATATATATATATATATATATATATATATATATATATATATATATATATATATATATATATATATTATTTCCACAGTGAAACAACGTCGCAGAGCACAAAAGCCATGGCAGCCAACAAACCGGAAGTTCAAGACTCGAGTTTCGCCCTCATTTGAGCTCATCAGTTAGACATATTCGAACCCTAATTCAAAACACGAGCCTCTTGCAGTGCGAGCACTCTGCATCCTGAACAGATGTTTATCCATTAGATTTTTACAACAAAAGGTATATTTTTAACATTACACTATATATATATATATATATATATATATATATATATATATATATATATATATATATATATATAGTAATGTGATTGATAATTTAAAATTCACATTAGAATTAAAAATTAAAAATCTCTTTCATAAGAAGGAACAACGAGAAAATCAATAATTTGTACGATCGTTTCGAAAACGATGTTTTTATTGCCATAGACATTAAGCCACGGACAATAATTTCGACATAAATTTTTTAAAACAAAGTCTCCTCATCAGCAAAAGTATTGGGTGTTTTTTTTTATATGTAAAAGACACCATAAATAAACCTAGCAATTTTTTAAGTAAGGCAGATGTATCTTTTAATTGTTGTTTAATTTTAAAAATTACGAAAAAGCAATTAAATCCCTACATAAATTATTTAAAAATTATGGACTTACTATTAAAACTGACCCTAATAAAAAAAATGGTTAATTTCTTAGAAATAACCTTAAATCTTGAAAACTCTACCTTTGAACTCTATCATAAACCCAACCAATCTGTACTATATGTCCATAACGAGTCAAACACCCTAAATCAATATTGAAATCAATAGTTCCCAATGTCTCTTTAAGAATTTCTAGGCTATCTTCTAACAAATCTATATTCAACAAAAATGAAAAATCTTACAATGAAGCCCTTAAAAACTCAGGATACAAATAAAAAATCAAATTCTTAAATAAAAGTAATGGAAACAAAAACTGCATTGAAAATAAACCTACTAAGAGTATAATAACCTATAATATGGCCATGTCATCCCGTATGCGAGTTACAAAAAAAATGACCAAAAAGCCAGACAAAGCAAAATGAAACCGCGAGTATTAGATACAAACACAAATAATCAGCAAATCAAAGTCCGTAAGAGTAAAAATAGACATAGAGAGACCCTATGGTTCAACCCTCCATATTCCAAAAATCTTGAGACAAACATAGCCAGAGTATTTTTTTAAATATTAGAAAAAACTTTGAAGCCCCTCATAGATACAGTAAAACTTTAATAAGAACACAATCAAAGTGTCTTACTCAACTATGCCAAACCTTCATAAATAATAATTAGTTCTAACAATAAAAAATTAATAATATATAAAATACAAATACAGAAAATATAGTAGGCTGTAACTGTAAAAGAAAAAATAGATGTCCTCTACAAGATTCATGCAAAATAAAAAATGTAGTTTATAGCTGCACAGTATCGCAAACCCTGAAAATAAATACATTAAACAAGACGCAATCTACTTTGGTTCCACATCTGGGCTTATTAAGCATAGAATTTCAACCCATAAGCATTCTTTTAAAAACCACTCCCCGTTGAACCAAACCACTCTATCCAAACATATTTGGCGACTCAAAGATAATATTTCCTTCAATTTGAATGGCAAATAATAGGATCATATAAAGGATATACACTAGGAGATAGATTCTGTGTACTTTGTACACAGGAGACCCTCAAGATTTTAAAATATGACGATATCAAAAATAGAACCACCTTCCTAAATTCAAGAGAGAAACTTATATCCTCATGCAGTCATAACCATTGGTTTAAATTTAACAAATATAAACCATCATAAGTCATTAAAAATGTTACTTATTAATATTCAATCTTGAAATTTAAGTTTAACTTGATACCCTTATTAATAAAATTTTGATCATCAATATTATTATTAATATAAGTTTATCTGATATATTTACCATTATTGTATAGTATTTAAATATATATTTAAGCTTAACCTATACTATATTTATTAATTTCAATAAATAAATAAAGTATTAAAAATACTACATTCAATAAGTTCAAAATATAATATTTTATAATCTAAATAGAATAAACACTAATTATCTCCCTTTGATTATTTAATTAGAAAAATAAGATTACCCCCCCTTTTAAAAAATATTTGCTTAATTTTAAATTAGGCGTTTACTAACATATTCTAACCGCTAAAAATTGTTCCATTGGCGTTCTTTTTGAAAATTCAACATTTCGTACATTTATAAGCTACAATCAACATCCATAGCTTTGATGATAATTACGGTTTTCAAAAGCCGAACAATTAAAAGATACATCTGCCTTACTTAAAAATTGTTAGGTTTATTTATAGTGTCTTTTACATATAAAAAACCCACCCAATACTTTTGATGATGAGGAGACTTTGTTTAAAAAAAACTATATGTCAAAATTATTGTCCGTGGCTTAATGTGTATCACAATAAAAACATCGTTTCCGAAACGATCGTACAAATTATTGACTTTGTTGTTGTTCCAGATTTTTAATTTTTAATTCTAATGCGAATTTTAAATTATCAATCACATTACTAAATATTAAAGTAGCTCTAGGATATTTGCCTATCGAGCTTATTATTACAACGAGTACTGTTCTTTTCTTGTATTTTAATTAAATTAGTAATTTTACTATCACATTAAAATACGTTCTTCTCTTTAGACTACTGTTCTAACCCCTTTAAATAATATATATATATATGTATATATATATGTATGTATATATATATGTGTATGTGTATATATATGTATGTATATATATATGTATATATATGTGTGTCTAAAATTGTGAATCGTCTCATGGTATAATAATTATGACAACAGATACAGTTTTAAAACGGACATGTAACAAAAGAGAAAGATAACAGTTCTCCTATGTTATAATATCAGGCAAATCGGAGAAGCATATCTGGTTCGTCTTTGATCTTATTTGTAATATTATGCTTGTCGCTTTCTGCATTAGTTCATACATTACGTTTTGAAAAAAACCCTACAATATTTGAAAGCCAGTTTGCTTTAGAAAAAGCCAAATTTACGAAATTTGATTTGAAAAAGAGTAATCTGATAACCCTGGACAAGAATATGAGACTAACTTTTCTTTGATATGGCCTCCTTTTTGAATATCATTATAATAATATATGATCATTATTGGAATAGTGTGAGAAAGAAAATCGTTGTAATGTGCAGCGGTTCCTCACCAAAGAAAGAAGTCAGCGAAATCACATTTTTTGATTCAATATAATTCTCATTTCGTAAAATGTCCACAGGTCTTGCTAGTAGTAATAACTGTAACAGACTGGCCAGACCAGAGAGAGAAAAGGAGAGAAAATGATAAAATATAATAACAATTACCAGTTGTCTATGAAACGCAGATTTATAAGTAAACTCTTTCGAAGTTTTGTGCGTAATAAACAAACGTGAAACCAATCAGATATTTAATATATATGTACATTACCCGAGATTTAATTCTTTTTAACATGCAATCGGGTGTCGAATTTTGTGCACTTCAATATATCAACGAAGTATAAGCGAATAGAAAAAATAAATATATGTAAAAGAGGCAGCAACACATTCACGAACGCGAATATAAAGCCAAACAGATAGACACAAGCACATAGATTTAATGCAGATTCATTTATTTATATAGCTGCTCTAGCGTATGACAGCGCACTTCGTAGCCGAATTAAGGATTATCGGCAGTTGATAATTTAAATGTAAACTAGAGCAAGTATGGTAACCTACGGGTAGGAGGTTTTAATAGCTGACAAGATAGTTTGATTTTAACTCCCAGTTTGAACCACTCGCTGAAAAGCTGTGATTGAGCCGGTCCAGGACTATATATATATATATATATATATATATATATATATATATATATATATATATATATATATATATATATATATATATATATATATGAGAACAAAAAATTAATAAAACACGTTAAAAACACTTAGTAGAGTTAAAAGCAAATATAATTTTCAAAAAGGAAAGAAATTAAGCGGATTGTCTTTATTCCGCGAAGTTTCGGCAGAAATACTTTCCTTCTCATCAGAGGGTAGGAATTAGCAAAATGCGGAATCGGGTTTTGCTTGCAAAGTATTTAATGAAACTGCAAGTGAGCCCTAGAGCTTACTTAGTAAAAGTAAAAAAAAATGGTGAGGCAGAGTGATTGGGGAAAAAAGAAAAATAATTTCACGTGAATATATATATATATATATATATATATATATATATATATATATTGTGGACACTCATATTTAAAGTTCAGGAGGTTGGAGTTTATGCTCGTTGGTTTTTTATATACAGAAGTGTTAAAAGTATATGATATATATATATATATATATATATATATATCATATACTTTTAACACTTCTGTATATAAAAAACCAACGAGCATAAACTCCAACCTCCTGAACTTTAAATATGAGTGTCCACAAAATTACAAAATAGCCATAATAATATAAATTATTAAATCATGCTAAAATGATATCATCCACAAAAAACACAACTCATTGAAATAAAAAAAAACCATTAAACAAGTACTTATCAATAATCATTTTCCTAATTACATTGTTGATGAACAAATAAAACGAATGCTACAATCCCTTGAAAACCCTAATAATAATATTAGCCATCACCGCAATGCAAACTCCATTAATATACTTTCTCAAAATCAAACGGCACCTAACTTCAGAATCGAATAAAATGCAAATAAAAATATCGTATGTAGATACTTGACGCCTATTGACAGTAACTTTAAAATAAAATTTATTCTTTACTGCAAAAATTTCAGAACACAAACCCTTGTGGTTACAAACAACTCATCACCAGCTAGAAAAAAGTTAGAAAAAACCCAATGTAGTGTATAAATTTAAATAGTCTATGGGAGAATGTAACTCCGAAAATTATACATACATTGGGCATACAATGTCCCGGCGAATAACCATGTATCTAAATAATGCTAGTGCCATATATAAACCTTCGATAAAAGAACATAACTGTCCCCCTTCCAATCTTAGAAAGGTCCTCGTTGACAACATAAAAATTATACATGAAAATAATATTAACAAATTAAAAATTCTTGAAGCGTCA
This sequence comes from Euprymna scolopes, assembly GCF_053919585.1. Lineage (NCBI taxonomy): Eukaryota > Metazoa > Mollusca > Cephalopoda > Sepiida > Sepiolidae > Euprymna > Euprymna scolopes. Next base: position 68,272,718 of record NC_136497.1, read on the forward strand.
CATATTAGAACCCTTCAACCCACTAGAAATGATATTGTATTCTAGAAAAGCAGTGACGTTCTAAAATGTCTTGCGTAGTTCATAGTGGACGCACTTTGTTAACCGTGTCCACGAACTTGCTGATTTTAATACTCGAATTTTTAATCGACCTATACTTATGATCGACTTTTCATCGACTCTATATATTTAAACGCCGTTTACTGTATATTTTAGGTTTCACTTTGAATTCTTATTTTCGCTCCTTCGCACTTTTACTTCAACACCTGAAGATGATTCTTGGACGAACCGAAACCGCACGTGACAGCAACAATTATGGAACTTTCATGAATATTTTTGTTTTTTATATCAAAAAAATTATACAACAAATCGAAAAAAAGGATCATAAACCAAAGTGTCTCCGTTGCATTTAATAATATTTGCTTGAATATATATATATATATATATATATATATATATATATATATATATATATATATACATTCTCTGTTTCTTATTTTCGTTTTCAGACATTCGCTTTCTCCTGCAATAAGATAAATCATCGCAAGTGGATCCACTCGAAAATGCCTGACAACTGATTGAGCAGTGATTGTTAGTCGAGCGTCGTCCACATTGAAACGTTAAAGGCCGCTCCAAATGAGGCAGGCAGTAAGACGTTCCGTTATCCCTTCTGTTAGCCCGACCTCTGCCCACCTCTGCCGCCAGCTTCATAGCTGACACCGAGTGATAACGGACGAAAAACACACACACGTACACGTGAGAAAAAGCAATTAAATTTCAATTCATGCACCTGGACACTGAGAAGAAGAAGAAGAAGAAGAAGAAGAAGATGAAGAAGATGAAGAATAAGCGATGTATAACAAAGATGCACAAGAGAGTTTAGTACCACCAAGCAAAACACATAAAAAGAACGCCAAGCCGACACACACATTCATGCACTTAAACAAACAGATACACAATCATGCTCACGCACGTATGTATTAACTCTCCGATGCACTTTCAAACACAGGCACATTCATATAAAGACAAGCGCATTTACTTATATGCCTATGTTGGCTCAGTTATATATATATATATATATATATATATATATATATATATATATATACTAGCATGGTGCCAGGCGTTGCCCGGGTGTTTGGATGTGTATGTTGAGCAAAAAAAACAAAACAAACAAAAAAAAACGTGGTAGTAGGAAGGCAGGCTCGAACCCGTACCGCAAAGGAGAAAAATAACGGGGAAAAACCTGACGGCTTTGCTGTTACGACCACCGCCAAACCGGAAATGACGTATGTTTATATTAAGGCTAGGCAATCGAAACGAGAGGATGACTTTCTAAAATATCGCCGAAAAAAGCGACCTCCCTGTAGAAAAGTACCCAGTTGAAAGTGAAGATATTAATGATTTTAGTCAATTTTTCGATATTTATCGTCTGAGAGGTCGAACTTTAAAATGATACTGATCTTGTAAAAATCTGTTGCCTCTGTCGAAAGTCTTCGGCAGACATGCATGCATACATACATACATACATACATACATACATACATATATATTGGTAACTTTAATTTGTCGACCCATACCGATTAAAAAGCTTGCCCTATTTCTGAATACCCTTTATGTAAAAATTCAAATGTTTAGACCAGAAATTGTCTGAGTAATTTGGTAGAGACCGCAGAGGTCATTTTTTTAAACTTTGACCTCTATTATGACACTTTTACATTTATTGTTTTAGGTTCAAATCAAGTTATTAAGTTAGGGAACCTATATCTAAAATTACAAGTGTTTAGACCCAAAATTATCGGAGTAGTTTGGTAGAGTTCTGGAAGGTCAAATCGTTGAACTTTGACCCCTTAATAGCCAAATATCTAGCCGAACACGAATTACAAAGATTTTCCCAAATTTCAGTACCCTGTTTATCACATTTCGAGTCTGTAGACTTAAAATTGAGAGAGTTATTGCGTATGGACATGTACACACACAGACACACACAGACACTTTAACATTTATATATATATACTAGCATGGCTGCCCGGCGTTGCCCGGGCATTTGGAGATGTATGTCGAGCAAAAAAAAAAGTGGTCAATTTTTTTAACTGACCCCTATTATAACCCCTTAAAAATTATTGTTTTGGGCTCAAATTAAGTTATTAAGTTAGATCAATGTCCAATGAACCTATATCTAAAATTTCAGTGTTTAGACCGAAAATTGTCGGAGGTATTTGGTAGACTTCTCAAAGGTCAAATCGTTGAAATTTGACCTCTTATTCGCATTGGCGGGGGAGACCATAGATTGAAGCTCAGACGAGCACTTGCCATGAGAATAACGAGAAAGTAGAGACAGGCTGGCAACGTCTCTTCTCTGGTAAAGAGGTTGCAGGGAAGAGAAAAAGGCATCCCCCTACTATGCTACGAAGTCTTTTTGAACTCTCTCAAGGCAGGATAAGTTGCTTCTAGCACTCCTTCCCATATGTGGCAATCGTACTCCATCCTCGGACGTATTTGGCTCTTATGCAGGTATAGAATTGCATCAGTATTGAGACATCTACTAGAGCGATAGAACGATCCCACCATTTTCTCAGCGACCTTGGAAATGCCTTACTTGTGAGAATGACCCAAAATGCATTCTGGTGGAATCTAATTTTATCATGACATTAATCGGGATACTCACTTATTACCTTTGATAAAATATTTTGTAAATACTTATATTTTAACTGTAAAATTTTCATTTTTGTTAAATATGCATTTTCGATTAAATTGGCTTTTAAACGATTGTAAGCTGACTTTTAAATTTCTTTTGTAATCCCTTGCATATATATATATATATATATATATATATATATATATATATATATATATATTTAAAGGAGATTAGAACAATAGTCTAAAGAGCTAAGTGTATTTTAATGTAACAGTGAAATTACTAGTTTAATTAAAATACAGGAAATAGAAAGTTCTCGTTGTAATTTAGATATATAATAAGCTCGATAGTTAAATGTCCTAGAGCTAATTCAATATTAAGTAATGTGATTTATAATTTAAAAATTTAAAAAAAATTTTAAATTTTAAAAATCAAATTTTAATTAAATTAAAAATCAGTTTCATAAGAAGGAACAACAACAAAATCAATTATCTGTACGATCGTTTCGGAAATCCGTGCATTTTATTGTGGTATACATGAAGTTATGTAGAACAATTATATATAGTTTTTTTGGTAAGCACGGTCTCCTCATCAGCAAATTTAGGAGGATTTTTATTGAACCCATATTAATTTTCTTATAAATTTTAAATCCAAACCTTTTATTTCAATTTTCTCAGATTCATCTGCCTTACTTTTAATGCTAGGTTTATTTATGGTGTCTTTTAAATTCAATAAAAATCCTCCTAAATTTGCTGATGAGGAGACCGTGCTTACCAAAAAAACTATATATAATTGTTCTACATAACTTCATGTATACCACAATAAAATGCACGGATTTCCGAAACGATCGTACAGATAATTGATTTTGTTGTTGTTCCTTCTTATGAAACTGATTTTTAATTTAATTAAAATTTGATTTTTAAAATTTAAAATTTTTTTTAAATTTTTAAATTATAAATCACATTACTTAATATATATATATATATATATATATATATATATATATATATATATATATATATATATATATATAACTATGTACGATAATAATTATTAAATACCTACCGGCACTAATGTTTCCTCCGTTCAGGAATCATCAGTGCAAAGTTTCACTATGAATACCGGCCGATAGATTCAGAAACTGGCAACAGAAGCCATCTCTGATTCCATTAGCGAGGACCTAATCCATTTAGCCACCGTTAATCACGAGAAATACTGTTGACATTTAAACATTTATTTTTAATAAATGTAAGGATACACTTGTGAGGAATGACTTATCGATTTTAGTTTTATTAAAAGTTTAAAATTAATATATATTCATTATTTTAGTATTACTATCAGCGGTAGAATTTTTTTCCTGAAAGAAAATTAAATAAAAAAGCCAATTAAAAGAATCGCTTTTTTTTGGCATCGGCAAATAGGCACAAATCTTTCGATTCCGATACTTATTCCGATAGCCTCCGAAATCCCGATTTTTTCGATTCCCGATTTTTTTGATTCCCGATGTTTTCGATTCCCGATTCTGATTAATCGTTCCAACAATAATATATATATATATATATATATATATATATATATATATATATATATATATATATATATATATATAAAGTAAACCGGATTAAATATTCCAAATCACATAGAAATCATGCCCCAAATAGGATCTCCTCGATATGGCTAACCGCAACTGGCTTATACAAGGAATGGTGCATTTTCCTCAAATGACGTTGCGTATAGTAACAGCACTAAGCTGGATACTCCACCAGACTAGATGTATTCTTTGGCTGGAATATAGTAAGACTAAGATACCACAGGAAAGATATATTATCACATATTTAACTACTTGATTAAGGAGAGGAAAATTAATGTTCTTAACTTCTTTACTAATTCCAAATTTGAGACATAAATGAGATTCAATAGAATATTCGCATATCAACGTATCTCATTGAGAGATCAAGTGTTTGACCTTAGGAAACGAACACTTGATTTTTTTGAGAAATTCACCTGGTGTATTATATATATATATATATATATATATATATATATATATATATATAAAATAAACGGCGCTAGCTATTGATATCACGCATTATCATCATGAACCGTATTTAACTTTGATTTACTGTGGGCCAGGGAGAGTAGTACTATGGTATAAAATCAGAAATGAATATCAAAACTTTTCTTTCGCTCATATAAAAAGAAAGGGTTATAAAAGAGATAGATTCGAATTTGGGGGTATCTAAACCAAAGCAAAATATGATGAAAGTAAAAATAAAATAGATAAACCCCATAATTTATTATACCATGCCTGTGCACACTGAAACACTTATCACAATATTTTGTGGATCTATATTAAAAATCTTTGTTAAACTTTGTGACATATTTCCATTTTATGGAGGTCAGAAACGAAAGAAAACCCCATAATTTTATTATACCATATTTCTTCTTACTGAAACATAATTATCAAAGTATACTTACGCAGATAGATATGAAAAGTCTTTATTAAAGTTTGTGCCTATTTCCATTCTGTAGAGGCCTGGCGCGAACACAGACCCCACAATTTTATTATACCATCACTAATTAAGTTAAAACATACTTATCAAAGTATTCTTATGTACATCTATATCAAAAACACTTGTAAACGTTTTTTTTAATTTTCCATTTTTTTATTTCCATACTTTGTGGACCAGGTGCGAACGCAGACCCCACAATTTTAATGAACCACTGTTTTGACATCAAACGTACACATTCCTGTGTTTCGATACATCTTCAATCATTATATGCAATCAGTTTTTAAAATAGTCAACCATATAGAAGCCTATTCGTGACCACACACACACACACACACACACACACACACACACACACACACACATATCTTTATATTATTTTTATATATATAAATATATATATATATATTGCTGTTTTAGTGTATTTCAACCTTTTTTTTTGTGTTTAGACGTACTTGTGCTGCAGGCTTGCACTAAAATGCAGCCATTTTACGACAGTCGTCGTGTTTATTAATTGTACCACCGGCACAAACTATTTTACTACTATATGTAGTCACCCTGCATATCACAGCTCTTCAGATAGACAGATAACTGCTTAATAAGCCTGTGTAGTTGACAGTAGATGATTATAACCATTTGGTTGTTAATCGTTAAGAATACGTAGAGGAAAAGAAAAAGAAAGGTAAGAGATGAAAGATAAATGAGAAAACAACGACAAATGTTTGCAATAAAAAATATCTTATTTATTTATTTGAATCCATCATGAAATAATTTTTCAAAACTTTTGAGAATTTTTTTCTGATTTGATTTCCATCGAACCATATGTCACCTACACAAAAAACAAAAACAAAACAAAAAATATGAAATTAAGAAATTCAAGTCATTTTTTATATAACAGATGTCTTTTTACAGATGCTTCATAATTATAGATCAGAAAATATAACACACAAATCTTCAAACGATTTTCGGAGTATTCTCAGTATATTTCAGTACAAAATAATAAAACAAATGTCTTGTGAGTTATTATGGTCACAAGACTAAAATGCTTTTCTGAACGACGTAAATCATTGATGAATTTAAATAAATGCACAACTGTTCAATGTATGGAAGAAAAACGGACATGGGCGAGTGGATATTCACACACACAAACACACACACATACTATATATATATATATATATATATATATATATGCATACATATGTATATATATAAACATATATATGCACACACATACATATATACATACATATATATACATACATATATATACATATATATACATACATATATATACATATATATATACATACATACATACATATATATACACATATATACATATATATATATACATACCTACATATATATATATACATACATATGTACACATATACATATACACATACACACATACACACATACACACACACACACACACACACATATATATATATATATATATATATATATATATATATATATGAACTGTAGCATAATAATTCTCCAAGTTCCAAAAATCAAGTTTTCTCAATTGGTTATCTATTACTTATCAAAAGTTATCCATCACGATATTATTTTGTGTTACGATTAACATGTCTTCAAAAGTATGTGATTGCTGTATATTTAGTCACGTACTCTTCAGATGTTTACCTTAAAAATCTTATAACGACACTATTTTTGACAACTTCATAACCGAGAAGAATGGCAGAGAATGTCGGTCATAGAAACCATGTAAGTTGTCCAATATGGTGTTTTTATGTTTTTTTAGGTAAACATCTGAAGAGTACGTGACTAAATTTACAGCAATAACATAATTCTGAAGGCCTATTAGTCGCAATACGAAACATTATTGAAAACTAGTAAATGAACAATAAGAAAACTTGAGTTTTGGAACTCAGAGAATGATTATACTACACTATATATGCTCTCGAACCTAACAAAAAGGAATAAACTGTGTTTGGAATTTAAAAAAAAAATTACAACATTTATAATAAAGATTGTTTATTTTATTAATTATTTTTGAATAATTGGCCGAAACGTCGTGAAAACAACAACTAGAAGATGAGATAACTAGTCCAAATAATTAAATAAAAAAATCATACAATTTAATCATCTCCAAAATAATTCCAAACTAATTTAATAATACAATAATCGGTACGGACACCACAATTGGAAGAACAAATGGATTTATAAGACCAAAAATATCCACCTTGAGTGCCCTTCAGATCCCGTAGTGCAGTGGATAGAAATGCGAATTATCTATGATTTCAGGTGAGCAGTGTCTAGAGGTAGCGGTTTCGATCCCACCCTAAGCCGGTCAGAGAATTAGTTGACCAAACCGTGGTGAGATGACAACAGCTATTGAAGACAGCAATTGCTGTGGATGTAGTTGGATGATTTGACATTCTTATCCCGTCGCGGTTAACCTGATGAAGGCCAGAGGAATAATTTGGCCGGAGCCTCGTGAAAACAACAGCTAGAAGATGTGCATAATAGTCCAAATAATCAAATAAAAAAAAAAAATACAATTTTCTCATCTTCAAAATAATTTCAAACTAATTCAAGGACGTTTTCATTATAAAAAAAAACCTTATTTATGAGAAAGATCCATTACGATTGGTATACAGCGTAACCCCCCCCCCAAAACGGGCCCCAACTCTAATTAGGCCCCGTTTCATAGTGTTTTGTCCGAATGAAATTATACTTTGGTCATAATTAGTTTTGGGAGGGACATCTCCAGGGAAGATCCTAACTTACCCTATATGTGCTTCCGGGTTGCTTTAGCTCACACTACTGCATTTATATTTACTCTCTATCGCCCCCACAACAGTGGAGTTACTATCTTTCAAAGCATATCTGAGAAAATTGACCAAGTCCTTTCTACTTATCCTTCAGCTAACATTCATATATGTGGAGACTTCAATGTTCACAACGTTGAATGGTTGACCCACTCAAACAAGACCGATGATGAGGGGAGGTTCTGTCATGATTTCTCCATTGCCTATGACCTCACTCAGATTGTTCAGGAACCTACCCGTGTGCCCGATAATGATGGCCAGTATGCGAGCCTACTAGACCTTTTTCTCACAACTTGCCCTGAACTATGTTCAGTTTCTGTTCTGTCGCCTCTTGGATCTTCCGACCACTCTGTTGTATCAATTAAGATAAAAATGAAATGTAATAAGTCCCCAGATGTACCTCTTCATCGTACAGTATATCGATACACTAAGGCTGACTGGGATAGCTTCCGTACATTTATATCTGATCTACCTCTGCATTCCATGTTTAAAAAGGATGTGTCCTCTATAGTATTAGACCTAACTGAATGGTTAATTGTAGGTATTGACCATTTCATACCCTCTAAAAAGTTTCAGAAAAAACCTAACAGCCAGCCATGGTTCTCTCCAGAATGTGCTGCTGCCATTGCGCACAGAAATCACTTTTTCCACTGCTTCAAACGTAATAGATGTATGGAAACTAAAGCCGTTTTCAGGACTGCCAGCAACCATTGTAAGAAAGTAATAAGGAACGCAAGAGAGTTGTATGCTCAATCTGTTAAGTCCAAAGTAGCTGAGCAGCGGCTTGGTTCCCACCAGTTTTGGCAAATAGCAAACAGAATCCTGAACAGAAGCGTGTGCTCCATCCCAACTATTATCAATGGACCTGAGGTAATCTCGTCAGCATCAGACAAAGCCAAACTCTTTGTCAAGAACTTTGCAGCAAATTCTACCCTTTGCGACCAAGACCGCCAACCCCCAATATTTCCTCCTGTATCAGAAAACACGCTATGTGATATACGTATATCTGTACGTGATGTTGCGAAGCTAATCAAAAACCTTGATTCGAGTAAAGCAACTGGCCCTGATGGTATTCCAATTATAGTACTCAAAAAACTTCAACCTGAATTAGCGCCCATACTTACAAAACTGTTTAAACGTTGTCTTAAGGAGAATAGTTTCCCATCTCCCTGGAAAACCTCATCAGTATGCCCTGTATTTAAGAATTCAGGTGATCGCTCATCCCCCTCTCAGTACAGGCCAATAAGTCTCCTGTGCGTCATGAGTAAGTTGCTAGAATCTGTGTTAAATACAGAAGTAATCAAACATCTCAACAAAAATAACCTTCTTAGTGACACTCAATATGGTTTCCGTTCTGCTAGATCTACAGCAGATGTCATTACAGTTATATCGCATAGGATTAGCAAATCTCTCGACGGTGGCAATCTTTCTAGAGCAATTGCTCTTGACATATCTAAAGCCTTTGATAGGGTATGGCATAAAGGTTTACTTCATAAGATCGCTAGCTATGGTATAGCTGGAAAAGTCTTCTCAATTATTAAATCATTTCTTTCTGATAGGTTCATAAGAGTAGTAGTTGAGGGGCAAAAATCAGAAGCTCACAGTATTAATGCCGGTGTCCCTCAGGGATCCATCCTGGGCCCAACTCTTTTCCTGATCTACATTAATGATCTTCCAAATCATATCCTTACATCATTTGTAGACATTTATGCTGACGACACTACCATTTATGGTACCACATCTAAGACAGTAAACGAGCAAGTTCTCTCCAATTCTCTCTCCTCTGATCTTGAGCACGTAGTACAATGGGGAAAGGAGTGGCTGGTTACTTTTAATGCATCTAAAACCAAGCTTCTCTCTTTAAATCATCAACATTCTAATCCACATTTGTCATCAATTGAAATGAATGGCTCTCGTCTTCAGGAGGCCTCAAGTTTTGACAAGCTTCTGGGCTTGACCATTACTCCTGATCTTAAATGGAACACGTATATCAAATCTGTTGCCAAGGCCGCTGGAAAAATGGTGGGATCTTTCTATCGATCCAGTAGATATCTCACTGCTGATGCTATTCTCTACCTATATAAGAGCCAGGTACGTCCAGGGATGGAATACTGTTGCCACATCTGGGCAGGAGCTGCTAGAAAGGACTTGTCCTGCCTTGATAGAGTTCAAAATAGACTTCGTAGCCTCGTAGGAGATGTCCTTTTCTCCTCCTTGCAACCTCTATCTCACAGAAGAGATGTTGCGAGTTTGTCTCTGATGTATCGTTATTTTCATGGAAAGTGTTCAACTGAGCTTCAATCTTTGGTCCCCCCTCGCCAAACTTTCACAAGAAACACTCGTCTAGCTGTAAACACTATCAATAATTTCCCCCACTCTTTATCTGTGGCTAAACCTAAACGTAGATTCCATGAACAAAGCTTCTTTCTTAGAACTGCACGCCTGTGGAATTGTCTTCCGTTTTCCTGCTTTCCGGCTGACTACAATATGGTTGTGTTCAAGTCTAAAGTAAATAAGTTCTTGATGAGCCGTTCCATATAAGTTATTAAATTTACCAAATTTTCATTACTAATGATTACTATATTGACCAATTTCTACTGTACACTCTTTAACCCTTATCCTTGAGTGGCCTCTGGGCCTTGATAATGTGGTGATGCCTTTGTAAAAAAAAAAAAAAAAAAAAAAAAAATTATATTCAAAACATCAAATCAAAACACTAAGGTTTATGGCCTTTTTTTCTCCATTGACTGTAAAATGATCAGAAAAACAATTGAATGTCCTCTGTTTTTTTTGGTCACCCTGTATATACTAACCGAGTAAGTTTCAAGTAAATGATTAACCTAAACGTATATGTATATTAATTTCCCTCTTTGCATATGCATATATATTATTTTATATATTATATAAATGCAATTAAGATACATAATATTTTATGCATTAATTTTAAGTATTTACTTCAACAGTGATCAATGTGAGTAGACCTAGCATATGAAAATATATGTCAATTAAGCTACATATAATCTTTTTTACCAAAATCCTGAATAACTATATTGGTATAGGATCTCTAAATTTAGAACCATAAAAATACACTGATAAAAAATGCTGAATAAAAACCACAGTAGCACCTCATTACTGGGATTTTGAGGAAAGCAGACAATCGTCAATAGGCAAGTTGAAAATAATAAAACAGGCTTGACATTTAGTCGACCTATGTAGATTATGTCTAATTGAGAAATTTAAGCTTCTAAATTTCAAAGACCCCAGCAAACTATTAAACAGCAAAATATATAAATATCAAACAAAAATCTATGTACACAGAATAAACTTCACTTTAGCAAAATAATACATAAGTAAAATGAAACTGTTAATAAAGAAGAGAACTCCAAGAACGAATAAAGCTCGGCGATTGGCTAATGAATGCGTAAATCTGCGGACGAGAGTAACAATAAATCTGATTAAGACTAAACATTGCCTACGGGAATCAAATGCTTATGATGACTCTGTGTAGCTTAATTGTCATATATTTTTATAATCACACACACACACACACACACACACACACACACACACACACACACACACACACACACACACACACACATAAGAGCAAACAGTTAATAAAACATGTTCAAAAACACTTTGACAAAGAGTTAAAAACATATTTAATCTAAAAAGGAAACAGTTGATAAGTGGATAGTCCTTAATCCGCGGAGTTCCGAAGAAATACTTTCCTTCTCATCAGAGGGTAGGAATTAGCAAAATGCGGGATCGGATTTTGCATGCAAAAGTATTTGATGAAACTACAAGTAAGTCAAAGATCTTACTTGATAACAAAAAGTGCAGCAGAGGGAATATGGTGAAAAAAAAAAGGTGATTACACGTGAATGGATAGTCTGGTGAAAGGTAAATAATCCAATGACGGTAAAATCAAAAATTTTAACTCCAAGAAAGTTAATTAAGTTTCCATTAATAAGATATGCTTTTCACACGACTGCCGAGACTATATATATATATATATATATGTATATATATATATATATATATATATATATATATATATATATATATATATACTTATTTGCAGCCAGCTTTTTCGCTACATAACGATTGTCATCTGACTGGATATGGTGCTGATACTGAGATTCGAAACCGAAATCCACGTTACTTTCAAGTGTTTGACATATCAGTCTTTTTCCCTCGTGTATATATATATATATATATATATATATATATATATATATATATATATATATATATATATAAATGTGGGTGTGCGTGTCTGTGCATAATTTATTATTTAACGTATATAAAATATATTATATAGTGCATGTATTTTAGTATTTTCTTCAACAGTGCTCACTTTCTTAGTAGAGCTTAGTTCAAACATAAACATATAAGCTACACAAATGCAACTGTGTGTCATCACCGTAGTGAACTATTAAGCTAAGTACAGGGATTGTTTTTATGTAATTACATTTTGTTTAGTCTAGCTAATGAACCAATCAGATTCGTTGTTATTCACTTCTCACGGGTTGATGTTTTCATAAGCTAATGACCGATCTTCTCTTAAACAGAGACCTAATTGATTTTTTTCGGTTTGATGACAGCTTATCGTTTTTAATTTTGAAAATTAACAGATTACCGTATTTTGATATGTACGTGATTAACATAAGTTTTCCAATGATTGTAAACACAATTTATTATGATTCGTTTCTTTTTAAATGATGATTTAGTTTGGTTTTTATCTATATTTATCAATTGGTTATGTATATAGTCATCAGAACGTGAAATGTTTTTTTTTTATCTATATTTAGTGTTTTTACCTCATTGAAGTTTTTTTTATAACGAGGCAGTTTTGAATACTTTACATTGCTGCTTCGATTCTCTAATTTAATACGCTTTGGGTATGTTTCAAATTTAAAATTTCAAGCTTTTCATTTAAGCATATTATACACATGTTTTCTAAATTATTACACGTTCCTAATATTTTTCACTCGATTATTGTTGAGCATTCACTCTCTTTGAGCTCCTAGTTTTGTTTTGATTCGGTGTTTTTTTTTTTTGTTATTGAATGTTTTCTTATATTTGTGTTAAAATCAAAAGAGGTTTCTTCTGTGTATTTTTTTATGATAAGTTCTCGTGAAAATAATCTGGCTTGGTAAACAGCGCAGTTGATTAAACAGTTATTTTGAAAAAGTTTTTCTCTTCATTATTATCCTTCTTATTCCTATTTTTATTGTTTTATATTTTTTTATTTGCGTCTACTGTTTGTATTAAAGTGTTTCGTCATGTTATTTTTATTCTTGCTTTATCAACGTTTTCGTGCATTTTATTTTATTTTTTTCTATTACTCGCATTTAGTGATTATGTGTTTTTATGATAAGTTTAATCTTTTCTACAAACTGTAGAACATTTTTAAGTTTATTTTATTGAATAATTTGTACAAACGGTTAGCTACGAGAGAGAGAGAGAGAGAGAGAGAGAGAGAGAGAGAGAGAGAGAGAGAGAGAGAGAGAGAGAGAGAGAGTGTCTTTCAATGAAATTTATGAATGTACTGCTAAGGTTAGATTTTAGCATCTGCTTACCACGTGACGTAAAATAAATGATGTTTCTGTTTCTTTTATTTTCGTTTGATAATAATTATTGGGATCTTGTTGCTCGGATTCAACTTTAATATTGTTATACTACATTTAAGTGATGTATTGTAAATAATATTTAGATTCTAAAATACTGTTATATTAGAGGAAATACTGCTTAACGTACACTCACAACCACACCTCGTCCTGAATAAATGTGGACATTAAGTTACAAATAAATCTCACGGATTCAATAGTTCGATAAACGCAAAAGATTTTATTATTTGCTAAAAATCAATAGAAATGAAATTATTTCAATCATTTATCTGCTTATATATGATTACTCCATAATTTTGACACAAATTTACAGCTTAAGCTTAAGCACATTTAAAAAGAAGCTGAAGTTCAGGGAGTCTTTTTAGTTGTATTTTTAACTATCTATCAAAGTGTCAATAAAAAAAACCCTTTTAACAAAATAAATTAAAAAAAACAAGAAAATTCGGCATGATTTATTAGCAGCGACATAAGTTTAAATAGTTATTCAAACAAAAGGCAAAACACAATAAAATCACTTTTAGAATACGTATTATCTAGCATCTCAAAACCACCAGGTTCGATGTTTTTTTGTTCTGCTGGAGGAATTTCAGATCTATTCTCAGAATGTAAATACGACCCGAAGACTGGTTCAACATTACTCAATTAAAAAAGGGATATCTGGGTAATAAACAAGTGAACTGTTAAAAATAGGTTTCTACAGTTAATAAACACAGAAAAAATGTCAGAAGGATATAATGGATTTGAAAATCGAATTCCCTCGCGTGTTTCTAGGGCTGAGACCATGTAAAAAATAAAATAAAAGTTTATTTCCAATTATAAGAAAATGTTCAACAGAGTTTTAAATCCAAAAGAAAAGTATCAATTTCGACATTAGATGTAATAAATAAGGAATCCGTACTAACAATAGAAAATTAAGTTTAAAAGTATTACATGGACAGCATGGACAATTTTTTTCAATTCTTTCCCAAATTCCGACTTTTCCGATCCCTGGTCCTATTAATCGCCCTAACACAAATATCTATTTATATCTATATCTATAAGTATATATATATATATATATATATATATATATATATATATATATATATATATATATATATATATATATGTGTGTGATTAGTTTTTTTTTGGAAAAAGAAATCCAGCAGAGTACTCAGTTAAAAGGAAAATCCTAAATATAAGGGGGTATTTATATTTTGTGTACAGAAAGTTGTTAGATGAGATAAGTCATTGGTACCGTCGGGTTCAAGCTCGATAATTAGGACCGTTTAAGATATCCATATCAAGCTCTCTTCAGATCAATACATCAGAGATGAGTATTGGCTGAAGAGAGCTTTATATGGATATCTGTACACAATATATATGTGTGTGTGTGTGTGTGTTTGTGTGTGTTTGTGTCTGTGTGTCTTAATGTTCTTGTTGGTATTATTAGGATAGCTGTATTATTGGTATCAATTAGCACCCTCGAGATTTAGAAAGTTGCCTCCATGTTGGTGGATTCGAATAGTTCCTCACGCTCGTCAGCTATAGTGAAGGCTAAGCATGCATCCATGGATAACTATTATATCTATATAAAAATAGTCAGTCAAAGAGAGCTTTTTTGGCATGTCAATCTCGAAATTCGAAACACGAATGCAAATGTTATTTTCAACCGTGCCCACATGTCGGTTGTTTAAACATCTGACCTTGAGATACTACCACTGATAGTTACATAAAATATATAGCTCAAATGACTGTTTTTCATTTGTTTAAAACTTTTCGCTATTATTAACTGGAAGAATATATTTTTTTCTGCGAGAAATTATTGCATTACGATAACAGTAAAAAATTTTTCTACACTGAAGTTTTATTTCTTGCTTATTCCCCCACCTCTAATGGTTGGTGATACTGTGAAATTGCAGTAAAATTAGCAAACCATATTAATCATATTATGATTTGTTGCATATACGCACACACACACACACACACACACACACACACACACACACACACACACACACACACACATATATATTGATAAGACTGTCACGTTTCGATTGCAGCTCGCGTCTTTTGAACTAAAATTCTGTGATACAACGAAACGGTCTGTATAGTGATGTATATATATATATATATATATATATATATATATATATATATATATCTTTCCTAATGTATACATGTATAGATATGTATGTATTTGTGTAAAAATCCGTTATTGACACCTTTTTAACTGATGTATTATAATGAGCTCGAAGAATATAGTTAAATCATCCACATTTTTTACTTTCACTTTTCAATTTACGTGTGCCATTGTGTGTTCCATTAATTTTTTTCTTCCTAATTTTTCACCTTTACCTTTAAACTCGGCTTTTAGATTGAAGACAATTATTTCCTCTTTTAAAGAAAAAAAACGAATTAGAATGTCCTTTTTTATTATTTTGTTCCATTACCTGTCTTAATTTCATCCATTTCTTCTGTAATTTCAGTCCTTAACTCCAGAGACGACGTGAGATTTCATTGGAACCAGAAGACCGAGTCAAGTTCTCTGTTCCTTTCTTCTAAGGGCGGCGAAATATAATAACTAAAAATGAATGAATTTAATAAAGGTGTATATATATATATATATATATATATATATATATATATATGTGTGAGTGTGTGTGTGTGTGTGTGTATATATATATATGCGGAAGAGAAAGAGAGAGAGAGAGAGAGAGAGAGAGAGAGAGAGAGAGAGAGAGAGAGAGGAAAAGATAATCACCTATAAATTCACAAAAGATGACTTAACTCTGAATGTTAACATTTTTAGGCGCGAAATAGTTAATCGATTGGACACACCTTTGCACAAATTCGGCATCCCCCGCCCTTTCTCACAGACTTTCTCCCTTTCCTCCTCCTTACCGTACGCACGCGAAGAAGCTTTCACACACACACACACACACACACACACACACACACACACACACACACATACATATATATATATATGCATTTATTCTTTCCTTTTAAGAGACTACCTTCGCAAGGTAACAATGGTCTAATTGGCAGAGGGGACGCCCTGAACATTTTCACCGGCTTTCACTTAAATAGGCTGATTCCTTACCATTCAGAAAAGCCTATCATCAGTAAATAAAGTCGCAGTTTGATTTTCTAATTGTACTTTTATCCTTATCGCCATCTTTTTTGTTTAATACGTTTTTTATTTCCTTTCACTCCCCCCTTTATCTCCATTCTTCTTTTATTTTAAATTTTCTTAATGTCCCCTACAGTTGTTATATTGGCGGCCATTTGCCTTTTTGAACTCATACGTTTTCTATTGTCTTTGTTTCTTTTTTACTGAAATGAAAAAAGATGTTCAATCCGATAATGAACCGATATAGTTTTAACTTCTTCGTCACTTCAATAAAACTTAATAGTCTCAAAGTTAAGAGTTTAGCGAAGTAAGTTATATAAAAAAAAACTCCACAAAATTGTTCCACAATGCAATGAAAAAAGAGAAATATGTGGAAATTAGCGTATTTATTGCAAGAATAGACCTAATACGAAGCCTACAGATTTCTCATTATAATAGATATTTTATGCCCGTCTGCAACCCAAACTTTTAAAGATAGTTCGCTTTTGTCTTTACCGCATATAAACCACTTTGCGTTTATTTGATATCGAAAATCTCTACATGTTGTTGCACACGTAATAGAATAATATTGGGTTTCCATGTTGTTGTTTTTTTATAAATGAAGTAACCGCTTATTTTTTTTTTGAAAAGGAGTCACCGCTTATAAAGGCCCGAGGGCCACTCGAGGATAAGGGTTAATGAGGGTACAATGGTCAAGGGGAACATGCCCGTTATCGATAGCAGTGAAAATCTGATAAATTGGATTACTTAAGGGGATGGCTCATCAAGTATTTGTTCACGTTGGTTTTGAAGACAACCATATTATGGTGTGTTGAAAGCAGGAAAACGGAAGAGGGTTCCACGGGCGTGCAGTTTTAAGAAAGAAGATTTGTTTATAGAATCTACGTTTAGATTTAGGCACAGATAAAGAGTGGGGGAAATTATTGATAGTTGTTTCAGCTAGATGATTGTTTTTCGTGAAAGTCAGGCCAGGCGGACCATAGATTGGAGCTCAGATGAGCACTTGCCATGAAAATACCGATAAAGCAGAGACATGCTCGCGAGTCTCTTCTGTGGGAAAGAGATTCCAAGGAAAAGAAAAGGGCATCCTCTACTAGGATACGAAGTCTATTTTGAACTCTCTCAAGGCAGGATAAGCTGCTTCTAGCATCGCCTGCCCAGATGTGGCAACAGTACTCCATCCTTGGACGCACTTGCCTCTTGTGCAGGTAGAGAATTGCACTAGCAGTGCACTGGAGCATAAGAATTAATGTATATTAGGTGGTCGGCGAAACACCAAGAAAGTGATAGGTAGTGCCGGAAATTATTTAAGAGGATGGTTAAAAAGAAGTTGTTTAAATTTAACTTGAAAGTGATTACGTTGTAAAAGCTATTGTGATCCACATAAGGACAATTCAAAGAAAAAAACTTTGTTCATAGAATGTCCTTTTAACTTTAAGCACAGATAGAAAGTAGGAGAAAATTGTTAACACTGGTTTTAGCTAGATGATTGTTTTTTTTTACTGGGAAGGACATAGATTAAACCTCAGATGAACACTTGTTATAAAAACAACGGCAGATAGACTCGCAACGCCTCTCCTGTGTGAAAAAGGTAATAAGTAATTTCGAAGCCATTTTTTTATATCCTGTTAAGAAAGGAAAGATATCCCTAAGTAGCTCTTCACCAGATATAGAAATAGAACGTATTTGATTCCTATAAAAGTAAATGATTACATCGAGAGTAAGATACCTTCTGGAGTGATAGAATGATTCAACCATTTGATTTGATGTTACTTTTCCATTCCAGGTCAATGGTTAAGGTCAGTCCCAGAAGCTTTTAAAAGCAGGGTGCTGCTTCGGATGTCAATAAGATAGTTGTCATTTGTCCATATTGCATAGATATACGGCATACTCACGTTGGTACACTGGTTCTAGGTAGATCACAGAAGTTAAGCAACGTTGATCCCGGTCAGTTCCAGATGAGTTACCCATTTGAGAATACCAGGCACTGTATGTAGAGAGACGTTGACATTTCTATGCAAGATTTGTAAAAACCTAAAGTAGTCATTCCCCCACCCCTCAACAGGGATATACATTCAACTGGGAACCGCTTGTGAATTTCATACTCCAGGAAACGTCCTCTTTCGGAGGAAGCTGGTTAAATCCGCATTAGAGTTAGTTCCGCAGTTTCATTTTTTTTTTATTTCATGTTGCATGGAGGTAAAAGACAACAATCTATTTCACTTTAAGAGAATGAGACGGATAATAATTTTGGGGAATTGATAAAGCGAATCACTGAAAAAGAAAATAATATTCTAATGCAGAAAGTAAATAAAATGGATGTTGAAAGAAAAACATGAAACCAGTTTAACAGTAATTAACTCATATTTCTCTGAGATGTAGGGGAGAAAATGTACATGTGTATAAAAAATAGAAAGTTAATGTCTGTCTTTCTATTTGGTTTTGTGTTGTTAAATCGGTGCGTAAAATATTTACTTTTTCCAATTTTCTGATCATTTTGTTTTTGTAGCTGGAGATGGAACATCCTACCGGATGCCAGACATTCACCCGCTATCTCAGACATTTCAGCCGAGAATTCTTTTTAAAGATTTTAACTATCCAGTTATGCGCAATTATTTGTAGCTATCTTACAATTAATTCACCGTGTATATTTGTCAGGTGGTTTTTTTAAAAAGCTTATTTTTCATGAGTTCGGTTTTTCCTATAATTATTAGAATGATAAAGATCTTCCTAAGATTCCGGTTTCCTTTCAGGTATGCGTAAGAGAGAATGTATACGAAAGGTAAAGTGTAATATAAATAAGATTGCCCATCTTTCTCGAATGATTAGAAATGTGTTTGTTCAGCATTTTATTTCATGTAGTAGATTTTTTAGCGTGTCAAAAACGGATAAAAGTTATCTTTGACTTAGAAGAATGAGTTCTTCATGCCAAATTAATGGTTGAATGTAGTTATATTTGTGCTAATTTTTGTATTAAATACAAATTAATTAACTAATTTTTGTATTAAATACTAATTGATTAACTCATTTTTTTTATTAAATACTAATTAATTAACTAATTTTTGTATTAAATACTAATTAATTAACTAATTTTTGTATTAAATACTAATTAATTAACTGTACATCGAACAAATGCCATAATACTTAGTAGTGTTGGGACGATTCCAATATTTTTTCACAATTCAGATACAATAAACGTTCCTGTACTAAAATTCCTGATTCTAATACAAATACCGATTCTGATTCCGATTCTTTATAAATCTCAAGATATTTAATTCTAAAATTGTTCTTTTTTTCCCCTCGATTTCCGTAAAAACTCATGTTAAGTGTGCATATATTTTTTCAAATTAAAAGCACACTCGTCTAAGGGTGACCTATAAATTTTAGCTATATTGGTGGATTATTGGTAGACTATTGGTAGACTATTGGTAGATTATTGGTAGATAAAATCAATAAATATTGTTTTTTTTTATTATTTACTACCCGCAGTGGAAGATTTTTATTTAAGCAAAATCAAATAAGAAAACGATGATTAAAGAAATCGTTCTAGGCATTGACAGATAGGCACAATTTTTGCCGATTCTGATATTGATTCCGATACCCCACAAAAGTCCCGATTTTCCGATTCCTAATTCCGATTACGACTAATCGTCCCAACACTAATAATTAGTAAGCCGCACCATATCCTAACAAAGGTCCATACAAAGTTGAAGCCCTATAGTTATCGAGAAAAGGTGGAGCGGACAGATAAACAGACGGACAGACTAAGACAAATCAGGTTTCCTTGTTCTTGTTGCTGTTTTAATTGTTGTTATTGTCATCTTCATCGAGGATCAACGCGTGAATAAGTTCGGCCAGAAATACTCTCTCTCCCCCCCTCTCTCTCTCTGTCTTGGTTTTCAATTTTTATATTATCGCATCAAACTATTTATATTGGAATCATTTCGTTCAGATAGGCTCGCGGGAAAACCAATTTAAAACAGGCAATCTTCTATCTCAGCAGTTGAAAATGTGGATTTCACATCTTCACGTGATTTTCTTGTATTTCAACCCACATACGGCGCCTTTATAAACGCCATTACGAAAGCCATTGATTTGAGTGCATCCCACTTCTACTCAGTATGTACAGCGGTTAATTGCAAAAAAATAGGAAAAGGTCAGTCAGGCGAACGGAGTAAGAAGTACAGTAGTTTGCACTAGCTTGTAACTTCTTTGTTTCATTCGTTTCATATCTGTACTTACATTCAAATGTAAAAGATTCATTGTATGCGATAATTGAACACACATTGTTATTATACGCTTAACTGGCTCTATATTGCCTGTTTATAACTTTCGCAAAATTATTACTTTATTTAATTATCTATATATTAACACGATAGTGTGTGTTTTCTTTTGTGTGTCACGCTTACATCCGAGTCGTTTAATTGTTATGCACTTCTATTGCGGGTTGAAGTAGAAGTGTTGTTAGCATAAGAAAGAATTTTTCCCTCCGAAAATAACTTAATTTTCGTCAATTTTCGTTCTGGGGGTTACTTCTGATATTTAGATACCTCTCAAACATTTTCACTAGGATATCGGCGATATGTAATGTTAGAGAGTGGTCGGGCAGAAGCAGTAAATTATCTATCTATTTACCTATCTATCTATCTATCTATCTATCTATCTAGTGATGAGTGGACAACAGAGATTTGAAGTCATGTTTTGACAACATGTCAAACTCTGTGATCCGGTGAGTTTACACTGGAAAGTATCCGAACAGGGGCTGAAAGCGACGTGTCACATGCCACGTGTTCTGGCTTGCGCAAGCATAGTCGCAGTTGGTTTTGAGACGCTAAATAGACAAGATGTGCAAACAAGTCTCCCCATAAATGAGCGACAATCTCAAAATGGAGACAGAGAAACCACAAGGCAAAATTCACACCAATTCTGCTGTGACGAAATTCCCGAGTGAATAAGAATATATATATATATATATATATATATATATTTGAATATTCATTTTTTTTTATTATATAGAAATCCTTTCACAGTTACGTTGCAATCTCTCTCTCTCTCCCTCTCTCTTTCTCTCTTTGTCTGTCTGTCTGTCTCTCTCTTTATGCAGGGTGTTTCGAAAAAATCTAGGGCACATTTTGACATTTTATATCTCAAGCATTATTAAGGATATAAAACGCATGGTATATTCAGAAAGCTTGTAATCTCAAGTTTTTTATGGAATGTTCAAAGATATTCAATGTGAACACCATTAATCACACACCCATACATCAAGCCGATAGTCCAAGTCTTGCCAAACGCGTTTGAGCATTGCGTTGTTAATAGTTGCAACAGCTTATGTCATTCTGGCCTTCAGCTCATCCACGTCTCTTGAAATGGGAGGCACATAGACCAGCCCTTTCACAAATCCCCTCCCCCAAAAAATCGCAGAGTGTGAAATCTGGAGATATGTGAGACCAGAGCATGAGATCGTAATCATCTTGCCCACATCGTCCAATCCATCTGTATGGCAATGTTTTGTTCAGAAACTGTCAAACCCTGAGGATCCAGTGTGGTGGCGCCCTGTCCTGTATGAAAATGAAGTCATCAGATTTTTTTCTTACTTAAGCAGATATGAGGACTTGAAATGTTCTAAAGACTTTTGAAACACACACACATAATACAAACCATCAGGATAAAATACCTGGTCTGTCTGCCTGTCTATCTATCTATCTATATCTATATATATCTATCTATCTATCTATCTATCTATCTATCTATCTATATATATATATATATATATATATATATATATATATATATATATATATATATATATATATATATATATATATATATATATATATATATATATATATATATATATGTATAGCAGCAGAATAGCGCAATGGTTAGAAGCTCCGACTGTCATATGGCCGTCGGGTTTCGATCCTTGCTTGAGGTAGTTTCTTCTCTAGTCGCACTGATGAGCTGTAAAACAGCTTAGGGAACAATCAAAAGTCATATGGAGCAAGGTCTGAACTAAAGGGAGGGTAAGGAACTGTCTTGATGTCCATTTTGGTCAAATTGCTTGTGATAAGGATGGAATTGTGGTCTGGTACATTGTCTTGGTGGAAATGCCACTGACCTACTTTTAAGAGTGTGGCTTTTTCCAACGGAATCTCTTCCCGAACTCCTTTAAAGCCTCAACAGAGAATTCCTTGTTGACTGTCTGTCCAGTGGGAATCCAAGGCATTTAGATCATACCTGTGCTGTCAAATATAATGATCATCATAAGTTTCCGAGTGGATTTGCCCTGTCTGGTCTTCTTAGGTCTGAGAGAGCCAGCACGCTTCCACTGTCTGTTGGTCTTTGGGTCACAGCATGAAAAACTGCGGAATCTGAATTGATCAGCTCGATCATCTCCCTGCTGTTATGACAACTTCTGTCTGATTTTCTTTAAGTACCCCTGAACAAACTTTGCGCAAATCTTCTGCATCTTCAGTTATTCGCGCACTTATTGTCTCTATAGACACACGACGGTGCTTATCTAAGAAAGTCTTTGTTTGATCAACCAACTCTGATAGTCTGAGATCCTACTTCCTCTCACGCCTCTCTTCATCCCCCACAGACTCCGTGCCTTTCTTAAATCTCTTATACTACTCAAAAACTGATGCTCGATTCATGCAAGATGGTCCAAAAGCTATCTGAAGTATTCCATGCATTTCTGTGGTATTTTAAAAAATAACATTTTGCATATCGTTCTTCTAAAGTGTCCTCACGTCCAGATTGCATTTTGTAAATACACCAGCTTATCTTCTAGTTCTTGCTGAAGCTGTTTATTTGAACATGAAATCATAAAAATTGGTCAGTCATAAGATGTATAGCAAACATATACAATTTTTAAGAGTGTATAACAATTTTAAATGCCTGTATTAAAACGCCTGGAAAATTATTTAAGGTACTTCGTATGTTAAGTTTCAAGACTGTAGACCAAATTTCAAAGAGGAGATTTCGCATACCCAGAGGCACGATCACTTTATATATACACATTTGTGTGTTAAAACGTTTTATTCTACATTCTAAGTAATGGTGCATAATGTAGAAACTATGTATAAAAAGAATTAAGCGTAGTAGTTAAATGAAACCAATCATCTAATAAAAAAGCATAAAAATGAATAACTTAATAAACGTTATTTTTCGATTTTTTTAGTTAACTTTTATGATGTCGCTCGCATATCCATGACTGAGTATATTAATACGTTCAGGTTAATACTTTTTAAATAGAAATTGTAGGCTTTTACTATTAAGATAAGAGCGGGAAAAACTCAAATTTAGACGTATATAGATAAATGACACATATATACATATACATATACATATATATACATATATACATATATATATATATACATATATATATAGATATATATATATATAGAGAGAGAGAGAGAGAATAAATGACAAAAAGTTATATTCCAAAATTCATGATGTTGATCATCTTATAATTTATTCCTTTAATTCAGTTGACTTATACAATTAAAGGAATAAATTATAAGATGGTTAGCACAATGATTTTTTGAATATAACTTTTTGTCATTTATTCTCTATATTGTTTTGTAATTACATTGAGTTTCTTAAATGAGTATAATAAGAAAATATATTTCTACAGATATATATATATATATATATATATATATATATATATATATATATATATATATAAACACAGCAACTGACGGTAATTTTTTTCTGATAAAACATTTTTCGTGTCTGATGACGTCATAAGAGAAGTAATAAAAGACTTAAGATAAAAAAAGTTCAATGCAACTTCGTTAACAACTAGTCGAACAATAGATATTTTTTCTGCTTATAACTTTCTTGACATCATAAGAAATACCTACCAAGCGAAGTTCTTTTCATTTTTCTTTAAAAAAGGATCATTTAGAGCCTTCTTTTATCGTTTACAAATGAAGTTATTCTCCCATACAAAGCTATTATCTTATATCTGCACGATTTCTTTTTAGTTTCGTATTATTATTCTCATTTCAGTTCCATTTAAAACAAAGAGAAAGATAGAGGAGAATTGTTTTGTTTCGCGTTTTGTTTTCTCATAAATTTATTCGTATCTTTTAATTTTATTAATAAGGAAAGGTAGGATTTATTAGTCATCATATGATATTAATACAACGTCTGTACACTACATACACATGCATCATTCCCGGTATATATATATATATATATATATATATATATATATATATATATATATATATATATTTATGTATATATATATATATATATATATATATATTACATAATATCTATAATATAAAGCTGAAAGTCTGTATGTGCGTCTGGTTACGAATAGGCTCCTATATGGTTGACTATTATAGAAAACTGATCACATATAATGACAGAAGATGTATCGAGACACAATAATGGGTATGTTTGATCTGGCATAATGATGATTCATTAAATTGTGGAGTCTGCGTACGCGCCTGGTCCACAAAATATGGAAATAAAAAATGTAAAAATTAAAAAAAAAAAAACGTTTACAATTGTTTTTGATGTAGATATACATAATAATACTTTGATAAGTATGTTTTAACTTAAATAGGGATGGTATAATAAAATTGAAATAGAATGGAAATAGGCACAAACTTTAATAAAGACTTTTCATATCTATCTGCGTAAGTATACTTTGATAATTATGTTTCAGTTTGAAGAAACATTATATAATAAAATTATTGGGTGTTCGTTCGCGCCTGACCTCCATATAATGGAAATATGTCACAAAGTTTAACAAGTTTTTTTTAATATAGATCCACAAGAATATTGTGATAAGTTTTTCAGTGTGAACAGGTATGGTATAATAAATTATGGGGTTTATCTATTTTATTTTTACTTTCATCATAGTTTGCTTTGGTTTTGATACCCCCAAATTCGAAGATATCTCTTTACAACCCTTCCTTTTCATAACCTATCACACTTTCATAAATCAGAGTCCATTTTCTATAGGCTGTTTTTGAACTCAGTCAACGACGGGTACTTTTGCTAGTACATATATATATATATTTATATATATGTATATATATATATATATATATACATATTCACACACACACACACACACACACACACACACACACATATATATATATGTGTGTGTGTGTGTGGTGTGTGTGTGCGCGCGCGTGTGTGTGTGTGCGCGCGCGCGTGTGTACGTGTGTGAAAGCTTCTTCGCGTGCGTACCCCTAACGCGCGCCACAGTTTTACCCCTCTGTATGTAACACGATATAATTTAATTTAATTTAATATTATCATTCTAACTTGTTTAGGATTTAAAAGAAGAAGCTTTACATAAACGGCTAATATTTAAAAAAAATTCTTTACAGCATACAAAAATAACGAAAATGCGAGACAAAACTCGTGTTTACATATTGACGCTTTAATACAACCTTCCTGTTATTTATTTCACTTACCTTAAAGTTGTAAATAAAATTGGACATAAATCAATATTATTAAGTTAAATATCACGCGATATGAAGTTTACATAATTTTTTTTAATAACAGGTTTCTAATAATAAAAAAATACAGTCATATAAAAGAATATAATACTATTGAGATAATAAAAATTGTAAATCCAAAATCGGCCTAAAAAAATTCATTTTGATTTTATTATTTAAATTGATAGGGGGGGATCCTTTTGTTTTGCGCCTTTCTTTTTCAAAAGCATCTTTAGATACATAAATGCCAACAGAAGACGATAAAATTTATTTTATTTTATTATCATTTGTGTAGTTTGTTAATAAAACTCTATTGGTTTTACAAAAGTTAAGTCCTATATTGTTCTTTATCTATAGCAAAAAAAAAAAAACAAAAAAAAAACAAAAAAAACAAAACAAAAAACAAACAAACAAAAAACAAAACAAAACAAAAAACAAAAAAAAAACAAACAAAAAAAAAACAAAAAACAAACGTTACCTCCATTAACAATTATAACGCGGGTGCGCATCCATAGAAATTGACACAAACATGAAATGATGATGTCACTAGTACTGTCGTTTTGCATATCGCTGTGGAGATACCTGTATTAATCTATCTATAATATAGAGCTGAATTTGTGTGTGTGTGTGTGTGTGCGTGTGTGTGTGTGTGTGTGGTCGGTCACGAATAGGCTCCTATATGATTGACTATTTTAAAAAACTGATTCTTGGTCTTCGGGACAAGATCAAAGTGTAGTATCTGTTCTTCAGATGCTGCACTTCTATTTCTTGTTCTCTTTCGGTGGAGGAGAAATCCTTCACGACTGAGACAATTTTTATTTTTGTACCTTTTCTCCACGTTAAAAAACGACCCTGGTGTTTAACTCTGTCCCGTGGGGAGGCATAGTAAATAGGTACATATAATGATAGAAGATGTATCGAGACACAGGAATGGGCATGTTTGTATCTAGCAGAACGGTGGTTCATTAAAACTGTGGGGTCTGCGTTCGCGCCTGGTCCACAAAGTATAGGGGGAAAAAATAAAAAAAAACGTTGACAAGTGTTTTTGATATAGATGTACATAAGAATACTTTGATAAGTATGTTTTAACTTAAATAGGGATGGTATAATAAAATTGATGGGTATCCGTTAGCGCCTGGCCTCCATGGAATGGAAATAGGCACAAACTTTATTAAAGACTTTTCATATGTATCTGTGTAAGTATACTTTGATAATTATGTTTCAGTTTGAAGAAATATGGTATAATAAAATTATGGGATGTTCGTTCGCACCTGACCTCGATAGAATGGAAATATGTCACAAAGTTTAACAAGGCTTTTTAATATAGATCCACAGAATATTGTGATAAGTGTTTCAGTCTGAACAGATATGGTATAATAAGTTATGGGGTTTATCAATTTTATTTTTACTTTCATCATATTTTGCTTTGGTTTTGATATCCCCAAATTCGAAGCTATCTCTTTACAACACTTTCTTTTTCATAACCTATCATATTTTCATAAATCAGAGTCCATTTTCTGTAGACTGTTTTTGAACTCAGTCAACGACGGGTACTTTTGCTAGTGTATATATATATATATATATATATATATAGAGAGAGAGAGAGAGAGAGAGAAAGAGATAGATAGATAGATATAGATATACCTGAATATATGTACATATAAGGCGAAACGATAAAATTGTTGACCTAGAAAAGAGGACATGGTTCCATTTCCGTTTGATGAAAACCAGTTTTCTTTTTTGAGTTGCAAGACAATCTATTAGTTGGCCTGTTGTGAACAAATCCCAAGAGCGATAAGAGCCTTCTATCATGTCTGAAAAAGTCACAGTGTTCAACAAGCGATGCACCGCTATACAACTCATGTTCTCTACCGATCCAAGTTATGAGAACAGGATCATGTCCAGCATCCTCAAAATGCAGATGTGGACGGTTGAATGCTTAAGGGCGTACCCAGGGTGATGAAAATAAAGTTTCCGGCCACGGTTACAATCTTTGGTGTGGCTTTAAGTGAGGGACACATCATGCCACCTCACATCTTCGAAGTTGGCTTGAAAGTCAACACCAAAGTGCCTCTTGATGTGCTGAAAAGTGTGATAACCCCGTAGTACAATCAGGTGGTCGCTGGCAGATCCTGAGTGTGACAGCAGGACTCGGCGGTGGCGAAGAAGTCCCAAACGACCCAGATTTGACTTCAGAAGGAGTGTTACGACTTAATACCTTACTCTCACTGGTTTCTTCTTCAAACGATTCGAACACGATGAACTGCTTCGTTTGGTTATAGGTCAAAAACATCATCAACATGACCTCCCACGATATTAAAGCTAGCTTGATCGCCGCCATCCGCTTAGTCGCCGAGCTCCCGCCGGCGCTAGTGAAAAAAGCATGCTCGCTTTTCTGGACCCGTATCGAGGCGGTAATTGAGGCTAAAGGCGGCTACATTAAATAGGTGTCAGCTCTAGTACATAATCAAGTTACCTGAATTAATTTTCTCAATAAAAGTTTTAAAACAAAGCTGTAGTGTTGTTATATTTAGGGCGAGAACTTTACCCTTCTACCCAGTATATTTTTATAATGCATGCATGCCAACTTGTTTTTGTTGTTGTTGTTAACATTTTAACAACAACAACAACAAAAACAACAAAAACAACAACAATAATAATAATAATAATAATAATAATAATAATAATAATCTATGCTTATAATTACAGTAATAAAAAGAAAAACATTTTATTTAAAAGGATCGTATTTTTACTAATACTATAAAAACATTAACGGTTTTATTTATTTTAAAGATGCTTATGCAGAATACGAACCGATTTTTCAGCTATTCTGTACTTATAATAATAATAAAAAAAATATCGTATACACTTCGTCCCTATACTGCAAAATAAATCAAACTGTTAATATTATTTTAAATTAATCTTCAATCATAATATAACTTTGACAGAGAGTTTGAATTTTCAATTTTTATATTTTATTTTGTTAGGTGAGAGTACTTGATTTCTCGCGGGCAGCGGCCATTGATCTCCTCTGGAATTTGAGTTGCAATAAGCCCCCCCCCCAATGTCCAAGTTCTCTTCGCACTTGTCCAGCGGAGGTCTGGTCAGCTATCTCTACTCGGTCTTTCCATTCTCCTTGACTCTTCTCGGCTTTTTGGCATCACACTTTTTTTTTTAGGTGCGTTGATGGGGCAAGGTGAGGGGATTGAGAAGTTTCAATGTTCCATGTAACGCTTCTTCATGTTTTGCCTCAGCAGCAGTCTGTCTAGCCTGCGCACGTGGCTCATGTGTATTAGTCTTTGCACTCAAGGATTTTCCTTAATATTTCAGCTGTTTTCATTATCGTTATTCGTTCTATATTTCCAGCCATTCCTCTGATTCCAATTTCTCCCATTCATTTTTCAAAGGTTTTCGGAATTGTTTCTACTTCTCTTACTATTCTAGGTATTAAATTGATTTTCGTCATCATCAATATCCCTTTCAGCTCTCTGGCTAGCTCTGTGTATTATTATTATTATTATTATTATTATTATTAGAAGAAGAAGAAGAAGAAGAAGAAGAAGAAGAAGAAAAATCATAGCGTAGCATGGATCGATTACAGAAAGGCTTATGACATGGTTCCTCATTCATGGATACGTGAAACACTATTGATGATGAAGGTTGCTGAAAATGTGGTAGGGCTTTTGGAGACAAGTATGGCTCAATGGAAAACGGTGCTAACAGCAAACAGAGAGGAGATGGAGCAGGTTGGCATTAAACATGGAATATTTCAAGGAGATTCGTTATCGCCACTTCTTTTTGTAATGATAATGATGCCACTGAGCATCCTCTTGAAGAGAGAAAAACTGGGGTATAACTTTGGATCTGGTGACAGACGCCTCAACCATCTACTATTTATGGATGTTTTTGAAAATATTCAGTAGAAATGAAAAGGAAATGGAGAGACTGGTAGAACTTGTGGGGACATACTCAGAAGACATTGGGATGGAGTTTGGGATTAATAAATGTGCGGTGCTGGTGATGAAAAGAGGAGTAAAGGTTCATTCGAATGGAATAGTGCTGCCAAATGGAGAAATAATGAAAGAAATAGAAGATACAGGATATAAGTATTTGGGAGTGCTGGAGGGTGTAGGCATCATGAACAGAGAAATGAAGGAGAAAGTAAGAACGGAGTATCTTAGGAGAGTCAAACTAATTGCAAAGTCGAAACTGTATGAAGGAAACCTAATGAAAGCAGTAAATGCATGGACAATCAGTGTTTTGAGATACAGTACTGGAATTTTAGAATGGTGATAAGGATTTGCATGCCATGGATATCAAAACAAGAAAAGTTTTAGCAATGTTTGGTATATTTCACATTCGAAGTAGCGTAGCAAGGCTGTATGAAAAGAGGAAAGATGGTGGGAGAGGATTGAAAAGTGTAAAAGATTGTGTTAGAACTGAGGAGATGTTGTTGAAGGAGCATGTGGTTAGAAGTGATGAGTGGATGCTTAAGGTTGTGACCAATGAAGTGGAGGTATGTGAGACCAAGGCTGATTATGTGAAACGTATGGAGAGAGAAAGAACAGAGGAGATGGCTTGGAAGAAAATGCATGGAAGGTTCTTCCAGGATATAGCAGAAGTGGCTGATGAAAGATCATGACAATGGCTTAGAGTTGGGTATCTGGCTAAGAGTACTGAAGCTTTTGTTTGTGCAGCAAAAAAGAGCAGGCATTAGGAACACGATTGTTCAAAAAGTGGTTCTAGGAGGGGAAGTTTCTGCAGGATGCCGGATTTGTGGTAAGACCTCAGAGTCAATTGCGCACATTGCAGCAGGGTGTAGTGGACTGGCCCAGAGAGAGTACCGCAAAAGACACGATCGCATGGGACTCCGGATATATTGGGAAGTGTGTAAGAGGGTTGGGGTGAAGTGTGATGGAAAATGGTTTGAAGAGGTGCCTGATGAAGTGAGAACAAGTGAGGATATCAAGGTAGAGGTATGGTGAGACAAAACTGTCATAACGACTAAGCAATTGGAACATAATCGTCCGGATTTGGTTGTCATATAAAAGGTCTCAAAGAATTGGCAGATTGTAGACTTCTCATTACCCTGGGCAGGATATACAAATCCCCAATTTTTTAGGCGGCCTTCAGACCTCTGCTATTGTAGGTACCACCAACATCCATTAAATAGAAGGAGAATAAAAGGTGGAGCAATTATGCTCCATTGGCCTTGGAGATAAGGCGTATACACGGGGTTAAAACAAAAGAAAATCCCGGTTGTAGTTGATACACTAGGAGTAGTATTAAGTCGTCTAGAAAGACAATTGAAAAAACTACAAATCCCAATATTTTAGGCGGCCTGCAGACCTCTGCTATTGTAGGTACCACCAACATCCTTAGGAAAACCCTTGACTTTTGAAGCTCCTGGTTTGAAGCCGGGATTAAGGGAAATCCTCCGGAAATGAATCACACCCCTTTCAAGAGAACGTTGATATTATTATTATCTAAATATTAATTGATGAGAAACGAATCACCTCCTTTTATTGTCGCAGTTCATCAGTTAAAAATCATTAAAACAGTAACTGATCAGTTCTCCGACTAACTGTCCAATTCTTCTCTATGTAACTGTCATTATCTGCAAGGTAGAACAAATAACCAGTCACCTGATCTTTGTCACGTATTAATATCGTTGTTTATGAAAACTAAATTCCTAACTGTAATTATTTATATCCTACATATGTTTACTCATCAAACATTTTTTCAGACATTCCTTTTTCTGTTATTGAAATGTTTTCTATTCAATCACATTGATCACCGAAACGACTTTTGCTTACTTAGGTGGACTAGCGTTATCCATGAGAGCAATATGTAACATATATAAATATACATATATATATGTATATATGTATTTATCCATATAGCTATTTCCACAGTCAAACAACGTTGCAGCTCACAGGAGCCATGAAAGCCAACAGACCGAAATCTACATTCTGAAAATCTAATATATACACATGAATATTTGCGTATATAAGTTCCATGTAAATATATATAGATATAAACGCTTATATAAAAAGTGGATTCATAAAAATATACATATACAAAGAAATCACACCAGATATGCTTATATACATTTTTACATGTGGGTTTATATATATATATATATATATATATATATATATATATATATATATATATATATATATATATATAATGCTCCCTACTTAGGTTGAGCATATTGGGAAGTGATATGCAAATTACCATTAGTGTATGAAGCGATGCTCTTTGTGTAAACAAATTGAGCTTAGGTATTTGGACAATGTCAAAAAATTGTTAATTCACCACCCGCATATCAGTAGCCAAATAGCACAACGGTTAGAAGTCTCGACTGTCGTTTGGGCGTTCGGGTTTCGATCCTGGCTTAAGGTAGTTTTTTTCTATCCGAACTGATGAGCTGTGAAACAGCGAAACTGTTCTGTATGTGGATGAGTATATATATATATATATATATATATATATATATATATATATATAGGCATACATAATATATGTATAAATATATTTATACACTATTCTGTACATGGATGTTTTGTTTCAAAAGTAAGTCTATAGTATCAAATTATTATGAACTCTATAGATTTTCTTTTTTATGTACAGTTCATGCTGTTAGTGGGGATGGCTTGGGTGGAAGTGAAGATATCTAGTCGCGTGGAATTATTCAAAGTTACTAGGAAGTCATGCCCGCCTTTTAACTGAGTATTTCTCGGATATTGTTGAAAATCGCAGCTTCCGTCTGCAGACATGAAGAAAAACGGGAGATTCGCTCCCGTAAAGAAATTTTGCTAACAATACGGGTAGACAAATAACAACGTACATGGAATCTTTGCCGACTTGTATGGCCAGATAAAGATATAAAAGATTTATTAGAGACTGAAATACAATAGGAATTAAAAAAAATATAGAGAGGGCGTATTCTTTTATATATATATATATATATATATATATATATATATATATACTAGTAGGCCGCCCGACGTTTCCCTGTCGCAAAATACGCATAAATATTATATTTTAATTCAGACAGAAACTGAGGCATGTGCATGCGAGTATTACTTTTTTGTAACCATTCACTAAATAACAAAATACTTGAGCTGAGATCGAAACAAAAACCTGAAGACAGGGAGTCAAGTACGATAACCATTAGACCAGTTAAGCATAATCTTTAAGGGATGTTTTCAAACTTCTAATTCTTAACATAAGTCATATGTAACGTAAAGAATGCACGCATGCACAATCGTGAAACAGTAAACATAAAAGTTCTATGAACCCCACGTACATTTTTTTCAATTCTACCCCTTAGAAGCCATTTTTCTGCATGAAAATGGATTAAAAAGTTTGTTACATGTCTGAATATCTTATGTTCCAAATTTCATGTCTATAGATTCAAAACCCCTTGAGTAATATAGGTTAAGAAGTATCCTCACATGCACACATTCTTACTTAAAAATTAAATGACATCTATATGTACCTTTTTAACAACTATCTCTATGTGGCTATCTCTCTCTCTCTCTCTCTCTCTCTCTCTCTCTCTCTCTCTATATATATATATATATATATATATATATATATATATATATATATTATCGGGAAGTTAAAGGAAAAGGATGAGATCAAATCTTTAAGATGAGACTTGTTGGGATAATATCTATATAAAAGCCAAGTACGTCCAAGGATGGAATACTGTTGCCATATCTGGGCAGGAGCTGCTAAAAAAAGCCTATCCTGCCTTGACAGGGTACAAAATAGACTTCGTGGCTTAGTCGGGGGATGCCCTTTTCTCTACCCTGCAACCTCTCTCCCACAGAAGAGACGTTGCGAGCCTATCCTTGTTTTATCGTTATTTCCATTGCAGGTGCTCGTCTGAACACCAATATCTGGTCCCCCCTCGCCAATCCTTCACGAAAAACACCCGTCTAGCTGAATCCACTGTCAAAAGTTTCCCCCACTCTTTATCTGTGCCTAAATCAAAACGCGGATTCCATGAAAAAAAGCTTCTTTCTTAGAACTGCACGCCTGTGGAGCTCTGTTCCGTCTGCCTGCTTCCCACCGGACTACAACTTGGATGTGTTCAAGTCCAACGTTGACAAATCCCTAATGAACCGCCCCCTTAAGTAAACACTTCATCAAATCTCCACACTAACGTAATGTACTTGCAATAACCCTTATCCCTGAGTGGCTTGCGGGCCTTGATAAGTGGTGATAACTGTGTAAAAAAAAAGCTCAACAGCTTATATAGAAACCAATAAATACAGAAAAGGACAATATAAAACTATATATATATATATATATATATATATATATATATATATATATATATATATAATTTTTTAATTTTTTATTGAGCCCATAATATTATGGGCTCAATAAAAAAATTAAAAAAATATATACCGCTCTATTAACATATCGAACACTTTTATCAGTTTTTTTTTTTACCTTATTTCCCTTGAAAAGATATATATATATATATATATATATATATATATATATATATATATATATATCAATTTATTCATTTATTAAATAAGAGTATGCATCTATTAGGGGAGTAGGGTAAGTAAGAACTCTTCATACCATGGTATTTCGAAGCAAAATGCTTCTCATCAGAAGAGGAAAAAGATGCTAGGTAACATAATAGAGCGATAGTTACATTAGGAGCGAAATCAAATATTAAAGATGCTTTGGGGAACTAAATTAACCTCTATAATATAGGAGGATTGTAGCTTTTATTATATAATGCAGGTACGTGTATACTATATCTGTCATGGTGGTTTAATATATGTGGATAATATCTGTGGACAATGTGTGTGATAAAATTCTTGGGGAGAATACAGAATAAGTTAATTGAAAGAAGATTCTTATATAATCATATGTATTAATGGATTATAGCTATGGAAGGGCTTTACATGAAAGAGGGTGTTTATGTTATGTCGGTATACAGGGTGTTTAAAAAGTCTTGGGAACATAACGATTTTTAATAACTCATAATGTTTCCAAGACTTTTGAAACACCCTGTATTTTAGAAGCGGTGTCTGAAACTATAACAGTACTTAAAAAATATAAATTATTATATGGTAAAATAATAAATTTGAGGAGATACAGTATAGGAAGTTTTATAAAAGTATAATAATATAGACAATAAAAAGATGGTAGATTAAGGGCTAAATACAAAGGAGTATGAGATAAATAGATAAAAGAATATAAAAAATAATAGAGTAATTGATAATAAAGGATATATATATATGAAACACAGAGTTATCAAATATGAGAGAATACAAATAGTGGGGTTGAATGGATATAAAAGACTAGTACATATATATAAAGATATAAAGAGCCAAGTGACAAAAAATAAAATGAACAAAGAAAATATGCAATACGAGTAATTCTTGAAGGCAGAGGAGTGGGAATGTTTTACAAAGAGTTTTTTTAGGTCCTTGTTGAGTGCAAAGCACTATCGAAAACCTTTTTAAAAGGCAAATAAATAGAGGTTCATCCGTGAGAAGTACAGCCTCGGTCCAGTTTAAATGGTGATTCAAGGAAACGTGTTGCAGTTGGTGGTAGAAATTTTGCAATATTGTTTTTAGGATATTAAAGCTGGAACGAGAATATAATGAATGAACATTATCTCAATGAAGGTTTGAAACGGCCGTTAATTTTAAGATGTAGATTTTTGTTCTTAGTTTCTCATGTCAGGAGGGAAAATACATTAGTCCTTGATTGATGATGTAGGTATTCCTGATTTCAGTTTGCGTATCCCCAAAAGACCAAGCAATGCTATAATTACTTCTAGGAGTATTTCTTGGTTATAGAAAAGCAGAAAACAAAACTAAAGAAATAAAATATAACACAGTTCGGAGTTGAAGCAAATGAAAATAAGTAGTAAGACCTGTGTTAAAAGACAATATCAAAAATGAAGATAGGAACAAAGAAATGAGGGCAGAGAGTGCGCTAAAAGTCACTGATGAGGGGGTAGTCGATGGATCTTAAAGTTTATGTCGGTTTAATTAGAAGGAAAGGGTTAGTTGTCGACATTTTTGTTGCCGCTTATATTGGGATTATATGTTATGGGTGGTTACTGTGAAATTTCTCTACTGTAATTAAAATTATATCAGGTTAGAATAGGCCAAATCTATTAAAAATTAATGTTGAATTTGTATAAAGAGATGACAATTATAGGCGGCTATTTGTAGGGTGAGGTTAAATTTTAGAGGTGGGGAGACCAACATGATGTTTTCAGATATAAGGACTGAATTGAGGGGGAGGGGGCAGCGATTACTGATAAATTTAAATTTAGGCTTTAAAAGAAGAAAAAATAAAGAGGTTATGAGTAAAAGGGGTCGGAGAGTTGTATTGGGGAGAATCTAATTTAAGTGATAGTGAGTATATAAATGGGATATCTAAGTATGTTTTGTTATTATTGCATATCTACATGAGTATGGATAGGTTATTCGCTGGATAGGTTCAATAAGAGAGAGGGGGAAAATGAATTAAGGAGTGGTTTGAGAATGTTCTAGTTATATTTCTGTTTTTAAAAAATAAATGTTGTGATGGAGGGAGTGACATCAGAAAGAATGAATAGCACTTTAATCAATCGTATACATAGATTAGCAAACAAGCCGCGTATTCTCTCTCTCTCTCTCTTTCTCTTTCTCTCTCTCTCTCTCTCTCTCTCTATATATATATATATATATGTGTGTGTGTGTGTGTGTGTGTGTAAATTGGCGGAGAGAAATAAAAACCCTTAACAGTCATGAAGGTAAAGGTCTTACTTGTTAGAATCCTTATCGAGTAAAAAAAAAAAACGCTTAGGAATCAAGTACACACGAGGGGGGGGGCTTTTGATTTCTATATCACCATATTTGAATTCTGTACAATCTAAGCTATATTTCTGAGTATTTAGATTACGAAAACATGGACGGCAAATATGCATAAATACAAGAGATTTTGGTCATAAATAATAATAATAATAATAATAATAACAATAATAATAATAATAATAACAATAATAATAATAATAATAATAATAATAATAATAATAATAATAACTCATATCAAATTTGCTCTTTAAATATACTAGCATGGGTGCCTGGCGTTGTCCGGGTGTTTGAAGGAGTGTGTTGAGCAAAAAAACAAAAACAAAAAAAAAACCAAAGGTAGTAGTAAGAAGGAAGGCTCGAACCCGTGAATCAGACGTATGCGCTTATTTTTAAAATTTGCAGTATACATATGCATTTCCAAGATTGCAAATATAATTAAAATATTTATATTTCAAATTAAACCAAGAAAACCAATATTAATCTTAATTGTAATTCCAAGTAACTAATCGTGGCTTACTCGCGATGATTTCATTAAATCCAATTTCCTAACAGTAATTAAGAAATTGGTTGAGTTACCTCCTTTACAACTAAAGTTACAAATATGCATTTTTCTTTCTTTTCTTATCCGTTTTCTTCATTTTCTGTTATCTTACCCTACTATTTTTCTTCTTTCTTTTTTTCTACATGACTATAAGAACAATACATGTTAATACAAACATACCGTTATGTAACCATGGTTATTTATTCTAGATAACATTTTAATATTATTTTTAAATTATTCCAAATTATATATTTATTTATTTTGGAGTTGTTTCTTTATTTTTCTTTATTTTTATTTTAATTTTACTATCATCAATTATATATTCATCTCTCTATATAAATAAATAATCACGCAAAACCATTCATATATACAACACATGCATATGCATGCACATGCATACACATATATATTTATATGCATACATACATATATATAGATTCAATCGTATGACCTTTTGTGCACCCATCTTTTCTAAAAACTTAACCTCCTGACTTCCTGATCAATACCCAGCGCAGTGGATTAGGGCGCTGGACTGAAACACTTAAGGTCCTAGGTTCGAATCCTACCAACAATCAAGCTACGCTGAAGAGGAGTAGGGCTCCGAAACAGGCGTGTTCGTAGATTACTGTTTTTAAAAATAATAAATAAATAAATAATACGTCCAAATAAAATTGGGCGACTTTCTAAGAAAAACACCGGTTTCCGAGGCGGAGACATAAACATTACTATCGTTTAAAAAATCAAAACAAAAACACTTATATATATATATATATATATATATATATATATATATATATATATATATATATATATATTCAAGCACATCATTGAACCATTCTTTTTTCTGATTTTTCTGGATATCTTTTCGATTCACGGGCCAGTCTTTTTTATTTCCATGTTGTACAGAATGGCACCCAAAAGTTGTTGTTCAGCCATATTCTCTTCAAGCGGTTTCTATCAGTCCGTCCGATTGTCATCAGGAGCAATTGTTGTTGTTGTCGTTTTCTTTTTCTTTTCCTTTGAGGCTTAGTGTATTTCTAGTTTTTTTTATTAGTCAAAAGTGGGTGCAGGATTTCAATTTTCTTATTTTATAGTTCATTTAGTTTCTTGTTAGTTATTAAATACAGTTAATATATTTGTCCCGGTGTTAAATGAGATCTGGTTAAAAAGGGGCTGTAGTTTTTGATAAGTATGGCTTCTAGTAAGTAAGTAAGTAGTATTCTAGTAGAATATGGCTGAAAAATATATACAAATATATATATATGCATATATATATATAGTCACGCACACGCACACACGTACGTATAATATACACCCGCATACAAACATATTTATGTGTTAATTAATTTATCTTTACTATTTTGTTTATTTTTAAAATTTTGATTTCCTATTATATATTCAGCTATAAACACACACACACACACACACACACACACACACACATATATATATATATATATATATATATATATATATATATAAACCCGGAAAACTATACTTATGATAATTGCAACGTCTTGTCAGACGAGTGCCACTCCCTCAGACAGGACGATTTTAATAGACAAATGCCTGAGGGAGTATCTATACACAGATGATGTTACAGAGTCTTAGCTTTGTACGACAGCTAAGTCTCTCTCTCGGTTAAAAATGTTGAGATCCAGCAACAAGCAAGAGCAAGATATCCAGCAACAAGTTAAACTGCAGACCAGCTTAATGCGGGTATTGGTCTCCCGCTTTATGGTTTTTTAACTCAGAGATGTGCTTCTCCTAGAAAGGTTGACTTCACCATGGCTTACGGGAGCCATCTCCACCTCAACACACACATACATACACACAAACACACACGGTGCTAGTTGGCCGTTGATCCTCCAAAAGGGTTCATTCGCCCTTTGGAAGGTCTTGTTTTAAATCCTTCAGGGAGACTAGCCACCCTCCTTACCAAAACAAGTCTGGTGGGGGAACCAGTTTAGTCGCCAGTGACCCGACCATGAGGCAGGTAGTACTGGGTTACATGGTACCAGTAGCATATGACATGACCTGACACACATCATAGTTACACACACACACACACACACACACACACACACACACACATATATATATATATATATATATATATATATATATATATATATATATATATAACCAGGAACCTGGAAGGGAATTCCAAAGTCTAGCAGTTCTGTGGAGGAAAACTTTTAGAGTAGAAGGCTTTCTTATATATAGGGATTTCTACTGTGTAGCGGTGGGATTTTACTGTTTGTCGGGTTTGTCGAGAGTATTTACGTCAAACGTGTACAAGGGCTTGTAGTTCGTCGGAGCATTCACCATTAAAATACTTGTAGAACAAGCGGAGAGATGCAACATTTCGTCGATGGGAAAGCGGTTGAAGCTGGGATTACAGTTTAGGACCCATCAGGTTGGCGACTCTCTTTTGAATCCTGTTCAGGAGTGAGAGAC
The DNA here is from genome assembly GCF_053919585.1 of Euprymna scolopes. NCBI lineage: Eukaryota > Metazoa > Mollusca > Cephalopoda > Sepiida > Sepiolidae > Euprymna > Euprymna scolopes. The sequence continues at coordinate 68,312,748 of NC_136497.1, forward strand.
AAGTACGAGGTGCACCAGTCCAAATGTGACAACAGTACTATATACATGGGCGAATGGTGGTCTTGTTGATGTACAGGATACTTTCAGGTCTAAGTAGCTTTCTAGTACGGTAGAGAGAGAGAGAGAGAGAGAGAGAGAGAGAGAGAGAGAGAGAGAGAGAGAGAGAGACCCTTCTTCGCAGCGGCCTTGGCAATGCTCTCAATGTATCTCCCTGATGTTCAGCTTATGTTCACTGTGAATGTTCAGCCGAGGAGTTTGAAAGAAGTACTTTCGGATATTGTATCTTTAGTCATAGCTATTTAATTGAAGGAAACAAACTTAGTCTTGGCAGTATTGAATGTGACCATTCATTTTTTTCCTCATTCCACTATGGATTAGAGATCTTCTTCTAGTGCCTTTGCCATTTTCTTACATGTGTGTTCATTTGTTTTCCCCTCGTGCCTGTTATAGAGCGTGGTTTTATCAGCAATTATACCCATCTCAGAAACAATTTTATGAATATTAAGAATAATAAAGATCCAAGGATAGATCCCTGAGGTACACCTGCATCGATATCATATTGTTTAGATGAACGACTGTCGTGGACAGCCTAAATCCTTCTCTTATTTAAGAAAGGTTTTATTATGCTAAGTATTTGTCCAGTGAAAGCGTATGATCTGATAGGATAATCATATTATACGCTCTCACTAGACAAATACCAATCGTGCCAAACTCTGTCAAAAGCTTTAAATATCTCTAGGGCTAACGCTCTAGCCTCACCTGCTTTGTCCACTATATGTTATATACATTCAGAGATTACAGTTAGGTATCTGCTGTAGAACGGGATTGTCTAAATCCATATTGTTGATCAGTAAGAAGTTTAGCAGCTGTAAGGTATTGGACTAGAGCTTGGTTAATTATAGACTCAGATATTTTGACGAAAAGCGGGAGGAGGCTAATGGGGCGATAATTTAATGGGCCAGTTCTTTCGCCAGAATTCTTGTAAACTGGTAGCACAGAAGCAGTTTTCTAGTAAGATTCTTTAAGACGTTTGTTGTATAGTTTGAAAAGGACTGGAGCAACCTTAGTGGGCCATTTTTAAAAGCACAGCTGGGATTAGATCGGGTACACATGCTTTTGGGGTGTCCAGGTTTTTTATGATATCATTCACCTGAGAAGATGTTATTTCCAAATCATCTCGTGTTACGTTTGTCCTTAAAGGAAAGTGAGAGAGGGAATGGTTTGCTGGGTCCAATGTGGAGTTTGAGGCAAACCGACTGGCAAGTATGTTAGCTTTCTCGCTTGCCGTGCAAACAACCTAATAGTTGCTGGATAATGGGGGAATTGTGGATTGTCCATTATTTACTACACTGTTGTCGATTTTCTAGAAATCACCCCCTCCTAATTTCTGTGTTTTGATGAGTTTTCTGGTGGTTTCGGTGTATTATCTCTTAGCTGGCGCTAGTTCTTTCGTACAATTATTTCTAGCTTTTATAAACTTTTTCTATTTGTACTGAACTTATGTCAGTTAAATCTACGGTATGCATGCTGCCTTTGAGCAATGGCAGCTGCACAAGTAGAAGTAAACCATTGGGGAGAGTGGGGCTTCCTATAGAATTTCCGCGTGGGAACATGTGCTTCAATTGCCGTTTTGAACCATTCAGTGGTTTCATTTGCGCACTGTTCAACGGAAAGATAAAAGGTGTTTCCCAATGGGGCAACTCTGATGGGATCCCTGATGGCGTCCCAGTCAGGGCTTTTTTTTAAATAATACTTTGTCGTTTTGTGAAATGGCCCTTTAGTTTTTGGTCAAAAATTAAAGGCGATTTCTACCATTATCACATCGTGATCAACATTCTCGAGTGGGCTATGTGCATTCTTTACACAATCATCGGGAAATGTGGTTAGAAATAGATCTGGAAGTGAGGTACGTGGATCTTACTGATCTGAGAAACGTGGCGGAAACGTACTCCTCTGTGATAGGGAATGAGATATGGAGAAGCTATGTGTTATGCTACCACCTGTGTCTGTGTAAGTAGAGAATCCAAGCCACTTACTGTGGTTGACATTGAAGTCACCAAATACATGTACGTGTGCGCTAGTATAGAGGTAGAGTGCTGTATCTATGCTGGCAGAGACTTTGTTGATTAATGTACAATCCTGGGTCGAGGGAAAGGGGTAGCGGAAATATAAGTAGCTAATGTTATTTTGCATGTTAAGTCTAAAGCGCATAAACGCCTGGTAGTCTGATTCTAGTTTTGATTCTCTAGTCAAGGGGTGGGTGTTTCGAATAGACTCCAAAATCCATGCATATTCCTGTCTGAGTTCTTACGACAAAGCGAGAGATAACCAGGCATGTTAAAGTGGTTAGAGGGAGGTTATCCTTTCCTTTTATTTATTTGTATTTTATTTCTTTGTCGAATTGAAGGATAGTGCAGTAACCCACAGTTTTCATAGCAACGTGTCCGAAGGCATAACGTTATACTGTTATATATATCTGTTCTGTCGTCAGGATACAATCCTACCAGGCATTACCCCTTCCTTTCGGAGTAATGTAGTATATATTCGTTCATCAATATACAATCCCTGCACGCATAACTACCTCCTTTCATGGAAGAGGAAGGAGGAAATACTTTCAGGCTTTATCTTCTTATTTATAGTGGGGTAGTTTTGAGTATATAAATGCATGAATCATTCCAACCAGGCATTATCTCTTCTGTTCAGAGGTAGTATAGTATATGTTTGTTCATTACCATACCATCTTCCCAGGATTACCTTCTTTTTTGGGTGGATTAGTAGTGTACTATTCGGTTGTTATGATATCATTTTTCTTAAGCATTAAATCATACTTTTTCAGCTAGGATTATATCTGTTCATATTTTTTAGTTATTACTGTGACATATCTCTAACAATAACTTCTGGCTTCCGAGTTAATTGTTATGAACATGCAGTTTTACCTACGACGTATTATTTTAAAGAATAGATTCTAACTGGTGTCATAAATGCAACAATATATTATAAATAATGTTAGATGTTATTTTAGATTCAATTATTGCTCATAACATAGAAAAAACACAAAAATTTATATTAAAAAGGTTATACGTGGCCAAAAAACAAAAAAATAAAAAACACGATATTTGAGATATTTACTCGATCGTCTTGGGTCATAAGCTCAAATTAAAGGGAGAGAAACACGAGTGATCTCCAATAATTTAGGATACACAAAATATATAGGTGAACTTTTGTCGTATTTAAATATTAATATTAAAGCATATAAAATTACACTTATTTAAAAATTTTGTGGTGTTGTACACACTCAGTACTTGATAGTTTATTTCTCTTGCAACTTCGGTGTGGCTGGTTAGTTTTCGTAGTTTATGTAAGTTGGTTTCCGCATTCGAAGGTTTTCTGTTCGTTGTATAGTCGCAGTTTATCCGTTGGTTCTAATATTTCATAAAATTTTCCTCAGGCGTTTGGGAATTTTTCTAGTACTCATACGATTATTAATTATCTAATGACTTTATATCCGTATTTCTATAGTTCTTTGTGTATTCTTTTTATTTTCACTATCTCCTTAATAGTCTGCTGAGATAGAAAAGTCTAAAATGTGATATTTTTCTTCTTCATTCTCGTTAACTATCATGTCGTCCGGCCTTTTTGCATGCATGAGCTTATTTGTTTTCATCTGCGGAGGCTTTTGAACTTTTTGGTTTCCAGTACTGTCTCTGATTGTCCCCATAGTTCCTAGTGTAGTGCTTTTCTCACGAACCCGTATTCGTTTTTGTATTCTTTAGGGATTCGCATTCACTTATGTGGTTTAGTGTTTTCTCTCTTTGTCTACAGGAAACATTTTGATATAATTTTTGGGTTTGATATACTTTAGCTTTCATGTAATTAGTTTAACTTGCATTATTCTGCGCAGCAATTAGTAGCGATTCCGCTTTTTTTTTCAAGTGTCCTTTTCCCAGCCATATTCAGGTATTTTCGTGTGGTTTCACTCTTGTTATCCTTATGAATCGTCCATGTTGATATTTTACTTTCAGTTTTTCTTGTTTGTTTCTGCTTCTTGAATTGTTCATGTTGACTATGTCTTTTTGCGGCTATATAGTAGGTTATGCATTGGTAAAATTCTTCCATAGTGTCTTTCACGCAGTTTTATTTACTTACCAGTTCTCCGCCCCCTCCCCGTTACTTTTCAGATCAATATCAGCAAATGGGTGTAGTGCATTGTACAAGGTTATTGGTTTCCATTTCCTCTGGTTACAGCGTCTAAACTATTCCTTTTGTCCAGTCTTTAAATGATTCAAAGTATCTTATTTGCGATGTAAGTGTTTATTCTCTTTTATTAGTTTGATGGCATCGCTTCCAGAACTCACGAATATTTATATCATGTTCACCAAACGCCCTAATTTCTTAGTTGCGCAGTCCTATGCATTCTGATGTCTGCGAATATTCCAACTTAAATCTCTAGTATCGCACACTTTTATATTCTGAATTCTATTTGAATGTTCTTACTGAATAATGCTAGTTGCGTTTGATAAACCTTTCGACTAACTTTTCCGTGTTTTCTGACAAATGATTCTTTGACATTTATTAGCTAAAGTTTTCATTTTAGGGGATAATTTAAACAGTGATACTTACGTTTATCCGATGGTGTATCCGGAAATCGGATATCTTGTATGAAAAGGAAAGAGTAATAATCGTTGTTTCAAAGTTGTTGCTGTAATAGAGTCGTTGTTCGTTTTCGATCGGGCATGTGGAGTCTCAACCCAGAACTCACCATAACTAAGTCGGTGAAGCACAAATACACTAAGCAATGTAATAGTATAGTTTTGTAATGTATTGTTTTTATGAGTTGTGAAACAACAAAATAGTCGTGTATGTGGATGAGTACACACACATACACACATATGTATCTTACTACCTAACTCTACCTATGTATTGAGCACTGTTGAAGTAAATATTGAAAATTTACGCATAAAATTATATCTTACGTGATTAAATGAAATAGTCATATATATATATATATATATATATATATATATATATATATAGAGAGAGAGAGAGAGAGAGAGAGAGAGAGAGAAATAAAAAGGAACAAACCGTATTATGTGTTCATCAACGTTTCGTCCTTATTTCGAGACTTCCTCTGGATGAATGAGATTAAGAAACAAAAAATACCAGTACAAAATATTTGAAAATGTTTCATGTGCACAGTGTGAGGCAGTTCTATTTCAGAAAAAAGACGTTGGAAATTCAAAAAGGATGGGGGGGGGGGGCGCTGTTAAAGAGAGGGAAATTTTAGTGACGTTATATAGTCGTTAATGTAACTTTAAAAATATGAACGCAGTCAATATTCTTTTTTCCAGTAAGAATATTAACGGCGTTCATATTTTTAAAGTTACATTAACGACTATATGACGTCACATAAATTTCCCTCTCTTTAACAGCGCCAACACTCCCCCTTCCTTTTTAAATTTCCAACGTCTTTTTTTCTGAAATAGAACTGCATCACACTGTGCACGTGAAACATTTTCAAATATTTTGTACTGGTATTTTTTGTTTCTTAATCTCATTCATTTATTTCTCTATTTCGTCGGAATACTATTTCCATTATTTTCATCATATATATATATATATATATATATATATATATATATATATATATATATATATATATATGAGCAAACAGTTAATAAAATATGTTAAAAAACACATTGAACAAGTAAAATCCAACGAAATCCCATATTGGAAGAAGATGGTCCATAATAATCCAAAGGCAGGAATCCATGGAATAATTCACAAACATGTGTACAAGGAAAAAATAATATTAATAAAAGAAAAATAAGATGTGCTTTTCACTCTACTTCCGAGACATAACTATGAATAAAAAAGATCTAGGAAGAAAAAGGAGAGAAAAAAAATGATAAAGTTAAATATAAAATAAAGGGAAACAAAAGTCAAAACGACCCAGACAGGAAATGTTAAAGGCGCGAAAATATATATAGGGCAAAATAATATAGGTCAACTGAAATGTATAGGTTATCACTTAAAAAAAATCTCAGCAAGAGTTATTAAACGACACTAAAAGGAAAATAAAAATAAAAAACGAAAATAAAATAAATAAATAAATATATAATAAATAAATAGAAAATAAAGAATAAATAAATAAATAACAAAATAAAATATAATAAAAAATAAAATATAAAATATAGTATATAATATAAAATAAAATAAAATAAGAATAAGAAAAGAATAAAGATAAACAATAAAAATTATTTATGGGGAGAAGATGACCGGTATCTGCAATTTCAGGAAAAAAAAGTAAGTAAATTCATATAGTAAAATTTAAGTAAATATACATACAAGATATGAAAGTGTGGGTAGATTGATATATTAGATAGATAGGAAAGTTTAAAGAATAAAACAGAAAATGCAGATAAAAACCGGCCATGCAAAGAAGAGATAAAGAATTAAAATAAAGGATTATAAAATTATAAAGTATTAAGAAGTATGTCGAAAAACGAAAAAGTTAAAGAAAAAATATTTTATATCTATATAAAAGGTAAAAGTAATAACTATGTAATTTCAAAATTGCCATAATTAAATTTGGACTTATGCTTACAGAAAGAGATCAGTTCATTTTTAGAATTTATTATATTGTTATTTTAAGGGGAAGTAATTATAGTTATATATATATATATATATATATATATATATGTGTGTGTATGTACGTGTGTGTGTGTGTGAGTGCGTGTCTTTTTTTATATGGAGTTCACCACTTATCAAGGCCCAATGGCCACTCAGGGATAAGGATTATTGTGTGTACAGTAATCAAAGAGATAGTGTAGCAATAGTATTGGAGAATTGGTAAGGTGTCATTACTTAGGGAGGTGGGTCATCAGGAATTTGCTTGTGTTGGACTTGAAGACATCCAGGTTGAAGTCGGGAGGGAAACAGGCAAGAGGAATAGAGTTCCACAGGCGTGCAGTTCTAAGAAAGAAGCTTTGTTCATGGTATCTACGTTTTGATTTACGCACAGATAGCGAGTGGGGAAAATTATTGACGGTGGTTTCAGCTAGTCGGGCATTTTTGAGAAAGATTGGCGAGGGGAGCAGAGAATGGAGCTCAGACGAGCACCTGCCATGGAAATAACGATAGAACAATGACCGGCTCGCTACGTTTCTTCTGCGGGAAAGAGGTTGCAGGGTAGAGAAAAGGGCATCCCCCCACCAAGCCACGGAGTCTATTTTGTACTCTGTCAAGGCAGGATAGGCTGTTTTTAGCAGCCCCCGTCCAGATGTGGTAGCAGTACTCCATCTTTGGACGTACTTGGCTCTTATATAGATAGAGAATTGCATCATTAGTGAGATATCTTCTGGAGCGGTAGAACGATCCCACTATTTTCCCAGCGACCTTGGCCACAGACTTGATGTATGTGTTCCATTTAAAATCAGGTGTAAAGGTCAAACCCAGGAGCTTATCAAAGCCTGGGACCTCCCTTAGACGAGAGCCATCCATTTCAATTGATGCCAGATGCGGATCAGAACGTTTATGATGTAGAGATAGGAGTTTGGTCTTAGATGCATTAAAGGTAACCAGCTACCTCTTTCCCCACTGTACCACACGCTCAAGATCAGAGGAGAGAGAATCAGAGAGAAGATCATCATTTACGGCCTTTGATGTGTTGCCATAGATGGTTGTGTCATCAGCATAGATGTCAACGAAAGATTTTAGTATGTTTTTTGGGAGATCATTGATGTAGATCAGGAAGAGAGTTGGGCCCAGTATGGACCCCTGAGGGACTCCAGCATTAATACTGTGAGCCTCTGATTTCTGCCCATCAACAACTACTCTTATGAGCTTATCTGAGAGAAATGACTTAATGATAGAGAAAACATTTCCAGTTATACCGTAGCTGGAAATCTTGTGTAGTAGGCCTTCATGCCAAACCTTATCGAAGGCCTTTGATATGTCGAGAGCAATTGCCCTAGAAATGAAGCCTTTGTCGAGAGATTCGCTAATTCTATGAGATATAACCGTTAGCACATCTGCTGTAAATCTAGCAGAGCGGAAACCATATTGCGTGTCGCTAAGAAGGTTTTTTCTGCTGAGGTGGTTGACTACTTCTCTATTTATTGTGGATTCCAGCTACTTACTCATGACACACAGGAGACTTATTGGTCTGTACTGAGAGGGGATGACTATCACCTGAATTCTTAAATACAGGGCATACTGATGAGGTTTTCCAGGGTGTTGGGAAGCACTTCTCCTTAAGGCAACGCTTAAACAGTTTGGAAAGTATGGGGGCAAGTTCTGGTTGTAATTTTTTAAACACTATAATTGGAATACCGTCGGGACCAGTTGCTTAACTGGAGTCAAGGTTCTTGATTAGCTTGGCGACCTCACGCACAAATATTTGTATGTTGCATAGCGTGTTGTCTGTTATAGGAGGGAATATGGGGAGTTGATGGCCTTCGTCACACAGGGTAGAATTTGCCGCAAACTTTTTGGCAAATAGTTTGCTGTCGAGATGACCTCTGGTCCATTGATAATGGTTGGGATAGGACGCACGTTTCTGTTCAAGATCCTATTTGCTATTTGCCAGAACTGGTGGGAACCAAGCCGCTGCTCAGCTACTTTGGACTTAACGGATTGCGCATATAGTTCTCTTGCATTTTTATTACTATTTTACAGTGGTTGCTGGCAGTTCTGAAAGCAACTTTAGTTTCAGTGCATCTATTACGTTGGTAGCTATGGAAAACGTGATTTCTCTGTGCGATGGCAGCAGCACATTCGGGGGAGAACTATAGCTGGCTGTTAGGTTTTTGTTGGAATTTTTTGGATGGTATGAATTGGTCTATGCCTAAAAGTAACCATTCGGTCAGGTCTGATACTATAGAGGACACATCCTTTTTAAACATGGGATGGAGAGGGAGATCAGATATGAATGTACGGAAGCTATCCCAGTCCGCCATAGAGTATCGGTATACAGTACGGTGGAGAGGTACGTCTGTAGATTTATCATATTTCATTTTTATCTTAACTGAAACGACGCAGTGGTCGGAGGATCCCAGAGGAGATAGAACGGAATATGAGCAGAGTTCAGGGGAAGTGGATGGAAAAAGGTCTAGAAGGCTTGCGAATTGACCGGTAGTATTGGGCACACGAGTGGGCTCGCGGACAATCTGGGTGAGGTCATAGGCAATGGCAAAATCATGACAGAACCTCCCCTCATCATCAGTCTTATTTGAGTGGGTCAGCCATTCCACATTATGGACATTGAAGTCACCGCATATGTGAATGTTAGCCGAGGAATGAGCAGACGGGATGTGGTCAATTTTTTCTGATATACTCTTAAAGACAGTAACTCCACTGTTGTGGGGGCGATAGAGGGCAAATATAAATGCAGTTGTGTAAGCAAGTGGAACCCAGAAGCACATATAAGGTAGATTAGGGTCTTCTCTGGAGATATCCCTGCCACATGAGAAGCCATCTTTAATGTAGGCACATATTCCATGCCCGTGGCGATCTTGGGGGTCAGATTTAGATGTTAGGTTAGAGTATCCTTTAATTATGAACTCATCTAGGGAGGTGGTCGGCCCTATTCCAGTTTCACTTAGAAAGAATATGTCAGGTTTCGTCACCTGTAATTGGGTTTCAACCTCTGGAAGGTTAGAACGTAGACCCCTCATGTTGGAGAAGGAGATATGGTAGTAGGGGTCTACGTAGGAGGATGGGGTTCTAGGTTTATTCGTGTTTTATTTTTTGAGATATTTCATTTTGAGGATTTTGGGGTTTGTGGAACAGGTCAGCATACTTGGTTAGAGCAGAACAGAGAGGGAAAGTAAGAGAGGAAAGACAGGAAATTTTTTTTGTAGCACATGATAAGGTAAAGCCGTAACAATTACCCACTAGTATGGCATCGAGAGGCCCCACCAGACACTACTGCATGGTCCAGAATCCATTCACCAAATGGCAATACAGCAGCCCCAGTACTTTGCACCTGCTGATAGGACAGCCACCTTAGTGGTTATTCCAAGGTTCGGCCCCCTGACTATCAGGCGGTTAACATAAGCCCAGATGAAAACGTTTACTTCCAGCACCCTTACTAGTGACATGGCCGCAAGGATAGACATAGAGACCGAAAATTTCCGACATCTCAGACTACTGTTCACGAAGTACTACCAACCTGGGAAGCAGCTTTTTCTTCACCCTTTGTCAGAAACATCACTCATTAGAAATGAGGACTGGGGGACAAAAAAGGAGAAGCGAGAATTACTGGAGCTGCCGATAACACATCCACTGCATTATCTACTCTCCATTAAAAAAAAAACAAAAAAAGGTAAGAGGGATTATTTATATCTACTTAGTATAAGTCCTTTGCCCATTCCCAGTTTAGAATAGAATTTGAAGATAGTCTCCCCTCCCATATTAATCCGTGGAAGTTTTTTTTTTTTTTTCATTATTTTATTTATTTTTATTTATTTATTTTTTTGCTTTTGGTATCTCGCGGTAGAACCTCTGATATGAAACTTATAATTACGTTTCAATAATGCAAATTGTGAGGTCAGTTTATGTTTTTATATTGGGGCATCTTATTTAAAGGCTAGTTTAGGATAATACCATGTCTATAAGGGTGTTTACGCTTGTGTCGGGTGGGTGTTGTTGCCTGTTCTTTCATATCGACACGCCTATGTATACATGCAGAATCTTTTTATTTATTTGTTTTACATCTTTATATTTTAGTATTTTCAGAGGAGTAACTTTATTTTTGTCGCGCGTTCTCAATATATATTAATACATATGTCTATATGTTAGTTTATATGTATATGTATGGGTATATATAGGGCCCATTTTTCTTTTACAATATATTATATCTTGTGCATGTACCTTTGCATAGTATAATAATCTTTTCAAAATATGTTTGCATTGTACGTATATATTAGCGTATTTTGATGTGCACTTTTTCATCATTGAATGTTTATGTATGAATACACACACATATACATACATACATGTATACATGCATACATACATACATACATGCATAAATACATACGTACGAATACGTTAATCTATATTTATTGTTTGTTCTCTCTTTTCCTTGTACTTTTGTATAGAAGGAAGGATCTTTTCAAAATATTCCTCCCCATAATCACTGGAAATTGCGATAAAGCGAATTAAAGTTAACGCGGCTTACCTTCTGCAAATATGGCGGGCCAATTCGAGATAGGGCCGGACACTGGTGCGGTTTCCACAGATTCTAATTGTCGTCCTCGAGATAAATCCACTTCTAATTATGCGACATTATTCATCAATTCGTTACAATAGATAAGAATTTTGGAAAAATTATCCTGAACGATTTTGCGAGGGAAACATTGCGAATCGCGTTGAAAAGAGAAAACAGAAATAAAAAAAAATGAATGTAGACTGTTGAAGGTTAGGAAAGAGAACGGCAACTGAAGAAAGTAAGGATTAGAAAAAAAATGAACGAGAAAGAGAGAGATATATATAGAAAGATAGAGAAAGAGAAGATAGAGAAATAGAACGAGAGAGAGAGAGAGAGTGGGTAAGAGAAGAATTAAATAGAAGGCTATATATATATATATATATATATATATATATATATATATATATATATATAGTAATTTATAAAATATATATTGCGATTAAGCTACACTGAATATTCCGCGTTTCATCCACTCTAGGACTCTTCAGGCTTATGCGCATAAGCCTGAAGAGTTCTAGAGTGGATGAAATGCGGAATATTCAGTGTAGCTTAATCGCCATATATATTTTATAAATTACTAACTAGCTCTACCTACGTATTGAGCACTTTTGCAGTAAATACTTAAAGTTTACGCATAAATCTATACTCTCGTATATTAATTTTATGTGAGTAAATTAAATAGTTATATATATATATATATATATATATATATATATGTATGTATGTATTTATTTGTACATAGGTACATGTGAGTATTTTTACACTTGTGTGTATGTACATATTAATATATAAATTAATAAAAAGGAGCATTTTCTTTCTGTCTTACAGCGGTTGAATTTGGAAACGACGTTTTCGTTCTTTTTCGAACGAGAAATAGCCATTCTTTTACAAATGAGCATCATAGCGTTTCTCCTCATAACGTCTTATATCCTTATATCCTTTGAATTCTTATTCTCTCTTGGAATAAATAATATCGTTAGAATTCAAAATATTGGACAGTTAAAGGCGCGTTTCTTCATTTTTATTTACTGTTTAATATTTAATTTTTCGTTTATATGTGTATATGTACTGTGTGTATGCGCGTACTTATATGTGTATATATTTAAAACTGAGGTGGCACCTTCTCATTGACTATACCCCCTTCTCCTCCTCCCACTTCCTTTTCCTTTCTCCTCTTCTCCGTGTATGCCTATCACTTTCACTAAACCGATAAAGACTGAAGGATCGGTCGGAAATTTTATACCTGTAAAAAAGTTTTTTTTTAATTTTTTATCACAATATATATATATATATATATATATATATATATATATATATATATATATAATTAATATGTGTATATTTATACATAGATATATTTGTATACGCACATGCATATATGTATATGGATATATATATGTATTTATACATAAATACATATATATGTATGCTTATATGTTTGTGTTTACACACACACACACACACATATATATATATTATATATATATATATATATATATATATATATATATATATAAGAAATACACGATGCGTCATAATAGGAGATGCGATATAGACACGGTGTTCTCAAAAGACAAAGGGAAAACAAATTAAACCCAGATTAAACAAATTACACCCAGAAAAAAAAATCATCAAAACCGGAGATTCACTGGTTTATTTCAAATCGAAGAATTTCTCCAGAAAATAAAGACGTTCGTCAATTCGAACAAATCAGCAATTTCATTCTTTTGTTTAATATTACAATAAAACAAACCCTAAAAAGAGCAAACGTCAGAGTGCGACCAAGCAATTAAATCTCTGTGTGTCCGCCACATTAAATGTATTACAATTAAAAATATATATTACTTTTTATACTGTACTTTGTTGTGTGGTGTCGACATTTGGTAAATGCATTTCCCGTAAACTTTCGGCTGTTTTCGTAATTTCTCCGATGATACACAAAGAAACTGGCGCCGGTCATTAATAGTGATCTATACAATTACCCCCTCAAATGATTCCATTCGCTTAAGACAAAGAACACATTCTTTCCCGCCTTAATGGGATTCTTTCACCGTTTATTTTTCTTCTTAATTTATCTGAAAAAAGAAAAGAAATCTCTTAAGAAAAATGTTTGCCGCCTCGGAAAAAGTCACACCTTTTCTTTTAGAAGCCGAACAGATTACACACGTGGTGTGTTTACACCTCCTTATCGCCTGTTATTCTGTCCGGGAAAAATCACATCGCATAATTTGTAAGACTCCCATTTTTTTGTGATGGACGGTCAGTAGAAATTTGATGAACCTTTCTGCTTCCTATTTTTTGTTTCTTTCAATATTTTTTCTTTTATCGGTTTTTAATGCCTCCTCGCATTCCTAGGAGAGGCTTTGTTCGTTAGACTGTCACTCTGTGGCGTTGCAGTTCGAAAAAAGCATTTTCACTGCATATTGTATGGCCACACCTATTTTTAAAGACGCCCATGCCTCTCTGCTAGAAGCTCTCTACGTCAGCCTGTCTGTCTGTTACGCTTGGTGTTTTAAATAATTTTCCGATGATTTAATACAGTAAATTTTAGTAGAGTATTTTGTTGGCACGCCTCGCTTAAATTTAACTATGTTTTCGTTACTGGTATTGTTTTTGAACCAGACTAAAACGACATTTTGTTCAATACTTTCAAGTCGTTTACACGGACAACTGGAAGATGCCGAAGCGCTTAGCCAATCAGAATGGTACGAGAAGAAGATGACAACATTATTTGTAAATTGATTATTGAGTATTGAAGAACAAGTGATTAAACCGAAAGCAAGGCGAGTATTGAAGAATAAGTGATTAAACCGAAAGCAAGGCGAGTATTGAAGAACAAGTGATTTAACCGAAAGTCAGGCGAGTATTGAAGAGTAAGAGATTAAATCGAAAGCAAGGCGAGTATTGAAGAACAAGTGATTAAAGCGAAAGCAAGGCGAGTATTGAATAGTAAGTTATTAAACCGAAAGCAAGGCGAGTATTGAAGAACAAATGAGTAAACCGAAAGCAAGGCGAGTATAAAAGAACAAGTGATTAAACCGAAAGCAAAGCGAGTATTGAAGAGCAAGTGATTAAACCGAAAGCAAGGCGAGTATTGAAGAGCAAGTGATTAAACCGAAAGCAAGGTGAGTATTGAAGAACAAGTGATTAAACCGAAAGCAAGTCGAGTATTGAATAGCAAGTGATTTAACCGAAAGCAAGGCGAGTATTGAAAAACAAGTGATTAAATCGAAAGCAAGGCGAGTATAAAAGAACAAGTGAGCAAACCGAAAGCAAGGCGAGTATTGAAGAACAAGTGAGTAAACCGAAAGCAAGGCGAGTATAAAAGAACAAGTGATTAAACCGAAAGCAAGGCGAGTATTGAAGAGCAAATGATTAAAACGAAAGCAAGTGATTAAACCGAAAGCAAGGCGAGTATTGAAGAGCAAGTGATTAAACCGAAAGCAAGCCGAGTATTGAAGAGCAAGTGATTTAACCGAAAATAAATTGCGTAATTGTATGACAGTTGATGCAGTCCCTGAAACATGGATCCAGTTTTGCCAGAAAAATATAATACTTAGTGTACATTAAATATGCACAACATAATAAGAATATAATAGCGAATTTCATAAAACTTTCATCCGGTCATGACTCCCAAAACTACATGCTATTTTCATGAACTAAATAAAGGGGTCTGTTCAAAATTCCATAGTTGAATGAAAAATTTCCGAGTTCAACAATATACACCTAAAGGAGGTCGGTGATTAAATCGGTCGAAACGTTGTGAAAATAACACTCAAAATGAGAACAGTAGTCCGAATAATCTAAAATAGCACATGTTATCAATCTTCATCTTAAAAATTCATATAAACTTATCTTATTTCATATGCGTCCCGAAAATAAAAATAGTTTCTTTGTCTCCCTATGTGGTAGCCTCGTCACGGGGTCAGAATTAAACACAAAATCAGTTTTTAACACAGCTTTACCAAAATTGAGCACACTGGATTGGGGCAAATCTAAAGTTACTTCCGTCTAGAAGTTTGAGGACAAAATTGATACTACACTTTAATCCCGCAGGAAAACCGATAAGAGAGTATGTCAATCTCTCTGTTGCATTTCATTTTAAAATATCATTTTCGTGGTTTCTGGATTTTTGACATGACGATTGAAATTTGTATTCTTTGAATGAATCAAACCACTTTTTATGTTGGATATTTGGCATGTGCCCCGGAAATGGCGTCAAGTAAAAGCACGTCAGATCCTGGATCCAGGTGCCGCGGGAATGACGTCAAAAATCAAAATGGGTGACGTAGAATACTCGGAGATTAGATCAACGAGTCTTACCGACATTTCAAGAGAATGCGTGGTGGAATATTTTGACTTCACCAGTACCAATAAAATAGAGACGGCAGACAACGAGAAGAGCGGGGAGCGGCAGCCACGGCAGGACAAGCGACCCATTTTATCCACTGCCAAACTCACACACGCCCGCCACGCGCCTTCACTGAAATCAAAAAGGTTGATTTGAATAAACAAACTATTTTATAACCAGCTGTATGTATTTTATTTCGCCGCCAAGTGTATATATCATGACAATGGCAAAAGTAGATTTTTATATGTTATATAGACGGAAAAATACATTGGACGACTGGCCGCAGCGAATATATGATATTTATCTAGAGTATATTTTTACAGCGTTTTAGCCAGTGTAACATCCGACCTTCTTCAGATGTATCTTGTCGAAAAGTGGAATCTTTCTGTCGACCTCGAGAATCTGCACGTTTTCATTTTTTTTTTTTAATCCATGTAGTTAGCATGCTCTAATTCTGTCAGCTAATACTGAGTAGAGGTTTTGGGTAATTCGCAATTGTTTTTTGAGTTTTAACCGTATTGCGGATTGAACCTTCAACCCACTGAAGAATAATCCAAAGAATACACATCGTTTTCGTTAGTCTGTCGGGCTATATTTTGAAAAAAGGTATTCCGTGATAAACACACATATTTAAATGATTCGTTTTAATGTAGATGCGTCCAAGGTTTCATATCAGACGACCAGTCTGTTGGTTGTTCTGTCCTGCCCTTGTTTGATATATAAGCTTTAATTGATCTGTTACGATTACGTTTGGAATAATATACTGGTTTTCCTGTCACCTTTAAGGTAGAAATAGAATTTTAAGTGCTCTGTTTGGTTTAATTGTGGTATTTTACTTTGATCAAAGTTGAAATATCTTTTGTGTTGGTCGCCACATTCAAGTGTAACAGAATATCAGTTTATCTACCGCACGTATATTTTTTTTCCAAATATTCTTTTCGTTGGTCGTTCACGCTTAAGTTTGAAATAAAATTTTCATCGCTGAACGCTGGGTGTTACTAATTATGCACGACAAATAAGGGCACGCCAAAGGATTCCTGATGATTCTGTATTCGTGTGGTATTTAGTCACGTGATTCGAGCAACTTGGGATTCTTTAGCCATGAATAATGAGAAACAAACGCTTTTAAATCTTGTTTTTAAAGAAACGTGCTTTCTTGAGTTAGAAAAACTGTTTGATAAATATTTACTATTAAAAATATCTCTATCTATCTACTATATAAAAAGAACTTTCTGTGTGTGTGAGGGAAAGAGACAGAGAGAGAGAGAGAGAGAGAGAGAGAGAAAGAGAGAGAGAGACATATGGACTCGAAAACAGTTGAGTCGATTTTTATGAAATTTCGCACGATAGTACTTTATGTGTCTGGTGGTTTTGTACCGGAATGTCTTCGATAAGTATCGGTAATTGAAATAATCCGATAAAAGAAGGAACAGGCGATTTCGATCAAATTTAAAAATTTACAGAGCCTAGTATCACAAGTGCATATAAAAAGTTTTATTACCACACAAGTAATTAATATACGCGTATTAATATATAAGTAGTTAATATATTAATGGTAAGTTCTTTGATATGACAGACGCGTTCGAAAGCAATGTTTCTGTTTCAAGCACAATTGCACGATAGTACCTTTTCTTTTTAAACTTAAATTTAAGCCATTATAACCGCACAACCAGTAAGGCCAGGCATAGAAAAACTACAATAGGTTCTATGATATGACAGGTATGCGTTAAGAGTAAATGCTCCCGTTTTCTATAATTTTCAAATATCACACGAAGGAAGAATTAGCAAGAGTAAGTTGTCGTGCCTTTCGTGCCTTTGTCGTGCCTCGGTTTGTCGTATATAAACTTAAAACTATCAAACACGTGATTTTAATAGATAAATATAAATGATAAGTGCCCTTTTCTCTTCTCTGCAACCTCTTTCTCACAGAAGAGACATCGCTAGGTTAACTCTGCTTAAGTAGAGTTTTGAAGAGAGCTGGTTTGAAAGCATGTCGCCCGAGGAAGACGCCCTTATTGAAACCTGTGCATCTGAAAGCAAGGCTAGTGTTCGCAAAGCGCCATATTGATAAAGATGCTGCCTTCTGGAAACATGTTATATGGTCCGACGAAACGAAATCTGAGTTAATTGGCCATAATAGTGTTTCTTCTGTTTACAGGAAATCTGGCGAAGCCTTCTTGTCTAAGAACACCATACCAACTGCGAAGCACGGTGGAGGCATTTTAATGTTTTGGAGATGCTTTGCTGCCACTGGACCAGGAAGACTTGTTAAGGTCACAGGCATCATGAAAAAAGAGGATTATGTTAAAATCCTGAATGAAAACCTGAAGGACTTTGCTAAAGAGCTGTCACTTAGTCGAAATTGGTGCTTCATGCAAGATAATGACTCAAAGCATTCGGCTAATCTGACTAAAAAATGATTTGAAGAAAACCATATCAATGTTTTGGAGTAGCCATCTCAGAGTACAGACCTCAATCCCATTGAAAATTTGTGGAGGATTTTAAAATTGAGGGTAATAGAGAGGAAGCCTAAGAATCTCGTTCAGAGGAATATTGTCAGGATGAATGGGCTAAATTTACTGCTGAAGAATGCTACAAGTTAGTGGAAAACTAATAAACAACTACAGCAAGTAATTAAGTCTAAAGGCCATACAATCGATCATTAGAATTATGGTGCCAATAAATTTGAACAAAGGAATTTTGAAATATCCTTTGTAATTTATCTATTATTCATTTTTTTTAAATTCGATTGTTGAGTTGGAAAGAGTAATTTAATATATATATATATATATATATATATATATATATATATATATATATATATATATATATATATTATACTTTGTGATTTCCTTTGATTTAACCGTTTTCTGAAGGATTTTTAAGACAAAATGAGGTTTTAAATGTTCACGACTTCCCTCCTGCGAACACTTAATTCCCTCATTTCTGTGGCAATCGTTCGGTGGCCCTGAGGTAGGGGCCCAGCAAAGGGAGAAAAAGTTGGCTTTGTGGCTGGGTTCGAATCTCATGAGCGACAGGAATTTTACCCTACACTGATGATTGCCTAAGCATTAACTATTAGTGTCTGTAGGTATAAATAAGTGATTATTATTTAATTATAAACATATATATATATACATTTATATATATATATATATATATATATATATATATATATATATATATATATATATATATATATATATATATAGTAATCCACATACAGTACTGTTTCGCTGTTTTTCACAGATCATAAGTTCGGTTACACAAGCAACTGCCACAAGCCAGGATCAAAAACCGGACCGCCCATATAAGAGTCGGAGCTTCTAACCGTTGCGCTATACGGCTGCTGCTACGCAGACAGTGAATTAACAATGTTTCGACATTGTCCAAATACCTAAGCTCAATTTGTTTACACAAAGAACACTGCTTATATCCTAATGGTAATTTGTACATACATTGTATGTATACGTACATGATGATTGCAACGTCTTGTCAGACGAGTGCCACTCCCTCAGACATTTAAAATCCATGAGCCCAAATACCTGAGGGAGTATCTATACAAAGATGATGTTACAGAGTCTTAGCTTTGTACGACAGCTAAGTCTCTCTCTTTCGGTTCAAAATGTTGAGATCCAGCAACAAGCAAGAGCAAGATAGCCAGCAACAAATTAAACTGCAGACCAGCTTAATGCGGATACTGGTCTTCCGCTTTATGGTTTTTTAACTCAGAGATGTGCTTCTCCTAGAAAGGTTGCCTTCACCACGGCTTACGGGAGCCCTCTCCACCCCAATACACATATACACACACACACACACAAATATACACGGTGCTAGTTGGCCGTTGATCCAGAAAAAGTGTTCATTAGCCCTATGAAGGTCTTGTTTTTAATCCTTCAGGGAGATTAGCCGCCCTCCTCACCAAACAAGTCTGGTGGGGGAACCAGTTTAGTCGCCGGTGACCCGACCATGAGGCAGGTAGTACTGGGTTACATGGTACCAGTAGCATATGACATGACCTGACACATACGTACATACACACACACACACACACACACACACACACACACATATATATATATATATATATATACGATTTTGTGGCATGTATGTATAGCGTATATACTTTTCAATAATAGCTACTGCCTGTGATGTATTAATTCTGAAGATTTACTCATATATTCTACTAATGAATACTTTATCTATTCGGAGTGAATATAACATAAAGTTGGGCTTCAACTTAAATTCCACAATTGAAATGATAGTGCTTCGTTCGTTACTTTTTTTTTTACTTATCGTTAGCTTACTCGAACGTTTACGCTACGTTTTATTCTTATAAACAACGCCATGGTGAAGTGCACTTCTAGAGATAAAAGTAAAAATGAAGACTGCAAATATCTTATAATATTTCTTATCCTTCAATGTATCTATATTAGGAAAAATATGTGACAACTTCACATGTATTTATGTTTTTTTTTTGTCGCGTCAACATAATTCGATTATTACACTTGGATTATTATATTTTTTGTTCTTATATTAGAGAGAATAAAAAAAAAGAAAAATAATCAATTCAAGCTTTATGTATATTTACTCTCTCCTCTACTTCGCTCACACGCATGGGGAACAATACGTAATCAACAGTCGCATCTCTCTCTCCATCTTTCTCTTTGCATATATATTTATTACTCTCTATCCTCTACTCTCTTGCTTTCTGTCTCTTTCTCTATCTCTCTCTGTTTATCTGTTTCTCTCTTTCTGTCTTTCTCTTCCTCTCTTATATTCTCTCTCTTTCTATTTATATCTCTGTTTTTCTGTCTCTTTCTCCCTCTCTCTTTCTCTTTCTGTCTTTCTCCATCTCAATCTCCCATATTCTCTCTCTCCGTATATATATATATATATATATATATATATATATATATATATATATATATATATATGTATGTGTGTGTGGTGTGTGTAGGGGTGTGTGTGTCTGTGCGTTTTCTCTCTGTCTTTCTCTGATCTGATTTTTGATTTGCCACTTCTGGTTCTTAGCAGCTTCTTATTCTGTATTCTGTGTAAGATTAATACAACTCGTAACAAATTATGCGATTATAAGAAACCAAAATTTTCATCCATTTTCTTATTTTTTTTAATTTGTAATAGAACTATTTTTTCTTGCTTTCGTGTTTTCACTTCTAGCCTTTAATTATCCAGACTTTCAATACTTCTATGTCTTTTAAAGCGTCAATACACCACAGTTGGCAGTTGAATATTTATGAATGTTCACATATTCGTCGTTTTTCGCCATTTCGTTGGTGACTGAGTATAAAACTGAGGTTATTTTTCAAGTCCAACAGGCGAGATTTCCAAACATTTTGTAACCGCCGACATCGATATGACTAATCGAACTTTCATTGCATAATATTAACAATGATAAATATAACCGAGTCCTTTAGTTTATCTCGTAAAATAGAATACACATAAACATGTTCACCCAACACACACATATATTATGAGAATAAATGAAATAATATTCTCGCGAGATGGATAGATGAAAACGGAACAAACCAATCAGGGACGTGCGGAGGCAGGTGCTAAGCACCTGCCCCTTTTATTCCAGTTTTTAAAGTGCTCTTTTCAGAGGAATGTATTATAGGCTTCTGCCCCATCGAGATGGTTTTTATTAATATATTTTTACCGTTTTGTTTTCATTTGAGAACCTACTCTGAAAAAAGATATCATGTCACTGAAACCAAGTTATATGTTCACCAATGTTCTGTTGTTATTTCAGTTCTTCACCAGGATAATTAAATTGAAGAAAATAACATACCAGTAAAATATTTGAAAAGACCTAAAGGTTTCCTAGGCATGCTCCTGATTATAACTCCTAACCCATAACCAAGCTTCTAAGTAAATACTTACTAGCCATAGTCCTATACATAGACTTAAAATAATCTATAATGAACAGCAACCATTAATATCTCTTTGTTAAGAGATAGTATTGCAATAATTGTTACACAAACTAAACTGGTACTCATTGAAATACAAACTTCCGGATATTAAGAGAAAGGCGAAGTCATCCTCCTTCGTTGTAGTCTGAAGGCAACTTACTCAAATTGTCTAAAATTCCATGCTTTCTTATACAATACTACTTATCCATCCATCTATATTTAATTATACTTACAGAATATGCAATAGCCTATATCTATCAGGTATAACTGTACTCCATATCAAATGTTCTCTTGTATCTATACTGAGCATATATCTTATCTTTCAGTCTTAATAAATATTCGGTTTGGGCACCAAATCATAATTTCTAATAGCAAGTAAATCATACTTTAACACTTTATCCTAATCCTAAACCTACTAAACCATATCTAACTATACATTCCTAAACCTACTAAGCCGTATCTAACCATACATTCCTAAACTTACAAAACTATATCTAACCATGCATTAACTCGTCTCTCTCAATCCAATGCTGTAGCAAATTTAGCTGTTTCCACTTCATGAATTCTTACCTATACCCTTTCCCAGTAAAAATGAAAATGGAAAGCATAGTAATGTCCTTTTTTAACCACGTTTGAGGAGTGAAAATTTTCTGTAGAAAATTTTTTCAGGAGATATTAACCTAAATAACCAATAAATATTAACTACCTATGCGGGGTCGCAGAAATACCTGGATTAGGACCCAGGCGCGGGGCGAACCCCCTCGGAGCTGATGGACCCGTAGATCTCCCCAGGTCATCCGTTTAGGAGAAGGAAAACTCTGAAACTAAACATAGGGGAGGGAGACCTCTTCAGTCCTGGACGACAACCTTCCTAGAGCTGGTAACTCAAAAAAATCACCGGTTGGAAAACCTAAACTGCTTAAGGAGGAGATAGGCTCTGTCTATCGCCCGGCTTTCATACTCCTTCTTTGCCTATTGGCCAGGCGTAGAGGTACTATCACAGGGACTCGTCTGAATCACCCAGTGGTTGACCTTGTTTCCTGACTAGGGTAATGAACGCCGCTTTTCCCTGCTCCCGCCACATCCCATCCCCCTAAACTGGACACAGTGGGGTGCTTCAGTGCCACATATGTCGGTGCAGTTGGACTGGAATGGCTTTGCCTAATGGATTGAGGGTACCGGATTGACAGTTCCTGGCTGCTGTTTCCGACTGATAGTACAGGAGCCCTAACTCTTTGATAGCGCTTAGAGCGGTTGCTCCATCAACAGTTGTAAAATATCGGGATGTTTGTAGTGCCATGTCGCGCATGGAAAGGGACCCTGCACTCATCCCCGGTGGGCTTTCCTGAGGCCACAATCCTGTGGGTGAGGACAGCCGATGGTCTACTTGTATTGCGTGTCTGGTGTTCTGCACAACTACTTGTCCAGCACCCCTCACTCACTCACCCTAACTGAAACTTTTAAATAAAATAAAATGAAATGACAGCTCAAGCAAAAGTTACGTTTAAACCAGGACCAAACTCAAACTCAAAGAAAACCAACCTGCCTCCTCCCTTGAGGATTGCATTTACTAATATCCGCGGGCTTAGAACTAACTTAGATGATGTTGAGTCATTTCTCCTTGTAAACACCCCGGATATCTTAGCATTAAGTGAAACTAACCTTCACTCCTCCATTCCCTCTAACCACTTGAAACAAAAATGTAGTAGGCAAAACAAACAAAAAAGAAATACAACTAAATACAGACGGAACAAAAACTCGCTTCTCGCAGACACGTGGGTCGTAACAAGCACAATCTACTCGCCAGAATCACCTACACACAATCTTCAGGAGGCCCCCTCTCCTTTCCAGTGTCCTGCCTTTATAGCGGCCGGGAACGACATATTTGCATAATCGCGCGAGAGCAGACGTGATTCAACGATAATTACATTGGGTAAACGCTAATAAAAGCCCATGGACGCCATCTTGGAACTCTCTCTTTCGCTCAGCCCAAAACAGACGTATCCGAGGTAAGCTCTCTATTTCTCATTTTGATTACTGCTAATTCTGCTACACTCCCCCCTGATCTCATGATCACAAACGGGGCATGGGGGCAGTCGTCTTTGTCGGGTACTTCTTCGAAGAACCGGAGGCAGTACTTCCTCCTTGTCATCTTCCTTATTACCAACGTTATTGCCGCCAGCCTGTTCCATAGGCGGTGTTTCACAATCAGGACAGGGGGGCAGTATCCGTCTTTGTCGCATACTCCTTCGTAAAGGCAAGACGGGTGATCTCTCTTCCGCTTCTTCAGTATGTGCATTATATGGCTCTCCATCGTCCTGCATTTTACTCTCTGCTCGTTCAAAAGACATTGTACTGTCTTCCTCTTCCTCCCATGTAACAGCATAATGGTGAGGGCGCAGATCTTTCACGTGGCGAGGCACACCGTCCTCCAAAATCGATTGAGGGCTGATTACCTTGGTCACCTCACCCTTGCCGAACCTCGTGGTACATCGATTTTGCGGTCTTTTGACCCACACGCAATCTCCAACCTGGTAAGAGCTGTCCTTGGGATCTGTGGACGCAGTTGCGAGATTGGTCTCCTTTACTCAAACTTCGTATCGATAAATCCTGTTGGCAGGCGCAGTGAAGGGAGATGTGTTGTCTCTTGGTGTGATGTTATACCAGTAGACAGCTTCCTGTATGGGACAGCGCATTCTAGCCGCTATTCGTTTCACTGTACAGTGACATCGCTCCGCTATGCCATTCCCGGCTGGAGTGTACGCACAACGGAATCGCAAGTGAACTCCCCATTTATGCGCAAATGCTTGGAATGCGTTGCTGCAGAAAGTCGTGTCATTGTCTAAAAGGATTTCATGCGGCGAGCCACGCTCGAGGAACACTGTTTTCAACTGATGAATCACGCTTGCCGAGTCCTGCCTTGCCAATTTCCTCCAAACGGAGAAACGCGATGGACCTCAGTCTGTTAGGGTAAAAAATGGAAGGTGCCATAATGCGTTATATCCATTCCAATTCTTTGCCAATTCTCGTTAACTTCCAGCTTTCCCTTTTCCCACCTGACTGGCGCTGGGTCAATGGACTGACATTCCTCACATTTCCGTATGACCGTTTTAACGGTTGCTTTTGTCGTGGTTGGGCAACTTCTGACAAAGTAGGTAGTGCGTCGTACCCCCGAATGTCCACTACCTTTGTGAATAGCCATGATTTGACTCTCATCCAGCTCGTCTGTGTGAACCGCGCCTATCACCGGGTCAAGCCCGTTTTTCTTTTTCATTGCCTCAAACCATGTCTGTGGTACTCGTGTCAATCGGTCAGCAATGTTTCGTGCTGATGGAACCAGCATCACGTCCACTGTCAGTCTGTACTCTTTCACGAGCTCCTTTAAAGTGCTTAGTCGCCTCCTAATAAGCATCTCGCTTGCTGCTTTGGTGCGTACTCGCGCCTTTCCAGTTAGCGTGTCCGAGACCAAATGGTATACGCAGACAGAATCTGTCTTTATGTGTAGCACTTTGCTCTGCCACTGTAGAGCCAAATTGATACCTTTCAATACGGCATCTAGCTCGGCTAAGTTGATATGTTGCGAGTCACCTTGAGGTCGCAGCCAACATGCATCCTCCAACACAGTTTTGCGCATCTCCAAGGCTGCACCAATTGCTAGGGAGCTAGCATCGACCCATACATTCAGCTCTTTGCCATCCACACACCAATTTCCCCGGACCGGATCGTTCCGCTGCACAGATTCCAAGGTTTCGAACATAATACGATGTAGTACGGCGTCCCATGCTTCATCATCCCAGCCCTTCGTTACCGAACTTACTCTCGTTCTAAGTATTCCACAAGCCACACGAAGCCAACCGCACACCGGAAAGTTCCCGACAAGTCGACCACACAGAGAAAACATTGTTCGTTGCGTAACAATCCTGGGAGCCTCTGGAATTGAATTTCCTCGCTTCCACCGTAGTTCACTGTGTTCCATCCAGACCGCCAATCCCAGCACCCGTACACCGTCCTTCAACCGCTCCGGGTTCTTGCACTCCAACCCGAACTGCGCTAGGTGTTCTCTTACATGGGTGGCGGGCACCACGTCCTCGTTGACAAAAATGTCATCGATGTAAGCAGATGCTGCGCAGCTTACAACTTCTTCCTGAGACAATACTTCGCTGACAATTGCTCTCATGATCAGGGGAGCCACATTCAAACCGAACCCCAGACGGGCCAGGCAATATTTTTTCCCATCGATTTCCACAGTCTGGTATGGCCACAGTGTCTCATGGACCCGGACTTGTAGGTATGCTCTCCTGAGGTCCAGTAGAGACACGTTAGCACCTTTTTGTCTCCATTCGCGCAGCTTAGCGCACAAACATCTGCGTTGGCCGTAAACGCGTCTACGTAATGATTTAGCTCCCGGTATTCC
This sequence comes from Euprymna scolopes, assembly GCF_053919585.1. Taxonomy (NCBI): domain Eukaryota; kingdom Metazoa; phylum Mollusca; class Cephalopoda; order Sepiida; family Sepiolidae; genus Euprymna; species Euprymna scolopes. The sequence continues at coordinate 68,338,658 of NC_136497.1, forward strand.
ATTACCGGGCGCACTTTGGCTTTGTTCTGCTGCATCACAGCCATCAGGGGAATTAGGCCTTTGGGAGGTCCGAATTTATCCTCTGGGTACGGCACGAGCCAACCATTATCTATCCAGGTGCGGAGCTCCTGCGTGTATTCTTCACGGATTTCTGCCGGCACTGGATATTCTGACACTCAATTGTGTAGTCTTTCAGGGGGGTGGACCTCAGACTACTTCCACGATGCGGTCCACGTTCGGTTTTGATGATCAAAGGTGGCGGTGAAATCTGGTTCATAAATAGAAATGGCTGCGCATTTAATATTTTCCTGTCGCCCAGCCGCACTGATCCTGTAGGGTTAACAACGACACCGCCCAGAGCTTTTATGGCGTCGATCCCTAGAAGTAAGTCAAACCCCAGCGGATTACCACGCACCACCAACACATCGATTCTGGCAAACACACCTTCGTCAGTGGACACAGAGACCGCTCCCACACCCCAGCACGCATGGGACATTTCACCAATCGTTTTGACATCTACGTTCGTTTTTCTCCAAGACCGACACCGGTCTGCATGTAAAATAGTCCTAGAGCATCCTGTATCAATAAGCGCCAAACATCGCGTCCCGTCAACATAGATGCTTATCACCGGGAGCGTCGTGCTCGCATCTTGGTGGGGAAGGAGACTGGCGTTTATGCGTCCTCCCCGTGCTCGTTTCCCGAGCAATTCCGAGCCCAATGTCCACTCTCACCGCAACGGTAACACCGTGTTCCACGATTTCGACAGTCTTTTGCAAAGTGACCTTTCGTATTGCACTTGAAACAGGTCACACTAACAGGACTATTCTGGGCCCTGTGGTTGTTGGGTGAGCGTGTGGCCGCAACCACGTCCTGATTGTGTTCCCCAGTCGTCGTCAAAATTCTTGCTCTCGACATTAGTTCCCCCATGGTCAGGACTTTGATGTTCGGCACCTGTTGAAGAGCAATTGAGATAGGATCAGGAAACCCAGTGACGAAAGTCAATTTTGTGAGTCTCTCTAAGCCATCTCCTGTAAATCCGGCCAATCCAACCAACTGCCTGATTTTGTTGGCGTAAACATCCACATGTTCGCCAGCCCATCTAACCATAGTTATTTTTCTGTATGCTGCAAACACGTCGTCGGTAAATGCCTCCTTTAATCGGGCCTCAATCTTGTCTATTTCTCTTTGATCGTCCTCCTCCATTTTCATGTAGAGGGCCAGTGCATCACCTTCCAGATATAAAGGTAGCAGACTCGCTACATCATCCACCTGCTGAAGTTGTGCGACAAGTCTCACTTTTTTCAGCCACTCTACAACGTCTCCCTCGCCAGAGAACGGCTTGATAATATCGCTGCTTATCCGCCCCTTCGCCATAGTCAGGCCGAAATAGCTTGAAACAAAAATGTAGCAGGCAAAAAAAAATACAACTAAAAACAGACGGAACAAAAACTCGATTCTCGCAGACACGTGGGTCGTAACAAGCACAATCTACTCGCCAGAATCACCTACACACAATCTTCAGGAGGCCCCCTCTCCTTTCCAGTGTTCTGCCTTTATAGTGGCCGGGAACGACATATTTGCATAATCGCGCGAGAGCAGACGTGATTCAACGATAATTACATTGGGTAAACGCTAATAAAAGCCCATGGACGCCATCTTGGAACTCTCTCTTTCGCTCAGCCCAAAACAGACGTATCCGAGGTAAGCTCTCTATTTCTCATTTTGATTACTGCTAATTCGCTACACCACTTTAACATGCCTGGTTATCTCCCACTCTACCGTAAGGACTCGGACAGACATATGCATGGGCTTGGAGTCTATATTCGTAACACCCTCCCCCTGACTAGAGAAATAAAACTAGAATTAGAGGACCAGGCCTTTGTGTGCTTCAGACAAAATATGCAACACAATATTAACTACTTGTATTTTCTCTACCGTTCTCCCTCAAACCAAGACTGTACCCTAATAAACAAAGTCTCAGACAGCATAGATATAGCACTCTCCCTCGATACTAGCGCACACATACATGTATTTGGTGCATTCAATGTCCACCACAGTAACTGGCTAGGATTCTCTAATCAGACAGACGTAGCTGGTAGCACAACACATAGCTTCTCTATATCCCATTCCCTATCTCAGTTGGTTACATTTCCGACACGTTTCCCAGACCAGCAAGATCAACATGCCTCACTTCTAGATCTCTTTCTGACAACGGTTCCCAATGACTGTACAACAAATGCCCACAGCCCACTCGGAAATGCTGATCACGCTGTGATAATGGTAGAAATCAGCCTAAATTCTCGCCCTAAAACTGAAGACCTACTACTCAAAACAACGAGGTATTACAAAAAGGCTGATTGAGAAGCCATCAGGGAGCTCATCAGAGATGCCCCATGGCAAAATATCTTTACTCTTCCAGCGGAACAGTGTGCAAACGAGATCACTGAATGGTTCAAAACTGCAATTGAAGCACATGTTCCCGCACGGAAATTCTATAGCTAGCCCCACTCTCCCCACTGATTTACTTCTGCTTGTGCAACTGCCATTTGTCAAAGGCAGCATGCGTTCCGCAGATTCAACCGACATAAGTCCAGCTCAAATAAACAGAAGTTTATAGAAGCTAGAAATAATTGTAAGAGAGTGATAGAGACAGCTAAGACAGATTACTCTGAAACCACCAGAAAACGCATCGAAGCACAGAAATTAGGAACCCGGGATTTTTGGAAAATTTACAACAGCGTAGTAAATAATGGACAGTCAACTATTCCCCCACTATCAAACAATCATGAGGTTGCTTGCACGGCAACTGACAAGGCTAATCTGCTTGCCAGTCAGTTTGCCTCAAACTCCACACTGAATTCGGTACATCACTCACTCCCTGATTTTCCTCTGCGAACAGACGCCACACTAGACGATTTGAAAATCACCCCTTCTCAGGTACATGCTATTATAAAAAACCTAGACACCTCAAAAGCATGTGGACCAGATCCCATCCCGGCTGTGCTATTTAAAAAAAAGGTTGCTCCAGTTCTCTCCAAACTTTACAATAAATGCCTTAACGAATCTTGCTTTCCCGACTGCTGGAAAACCGCCTCTGTGGCACCAGTCTTCAAGAATTCTGGTGAAAGAACTGACCCACTAAATTATCGCTCCATTAGCCTCCTCCCACTTTTCGCCAAAATATTTGAGTCCTTAGTTAATCAAGCCCTAGTCCAGCACCTAACAGCTGCTAAACTCCTGACTGACAAACAATATGGATTCAGGCAAGCCCGTTCAACAGCAGATATCTTAACTGTAGTTTCTGAACGTGTATACCGTTCATTGAACAAAACAGGGGAGAGTAGAGCGGTGGCCTTTGATATATCTAAGGCTTTTGACAAGGTATGACACGATGGTCTTCTAAGGAAAAGTAGATCATATGGAATCACTGGAAGAATTCATAATGTAATTAAATCATTCTTAAGTAACAGAAAAATAAAAGTTGTCCCCGACGGTCGTACATCTAAACAATATGACATAAATGCGGAAGTTCCTCAGGGGTCTATCCTTGGACCTCTATTATTCCTTATATTCATAAATGACCTCCCTGATAAAATTGTTTCGGAGATGGGTATATTTGCCGATGACACCACTCTCTATAACAGATATGAGGGGAAAACAAATGAACACATATCCAAAGAAATGCAGAAACACTAGAGGATGACCTCCAATCTGTAGTGGACTGGGGACAAAAATGGTTGGTCACATTCAATGCTGCTAAGACTAAGCTTGTTTTCTTCAATAACTACAAGACACCTTCTCTACCACCAATAGCAATGGCCAAGAACACATTGCCTGAAAGTACTTCTTTTTAAACTCCTCGGCCTAACGTTTACAGGGAATATTAACTGGAATAGATACATTGAGAGCATTGCCAAGGCTGCTGCAAGGAAGGTTGGCTCCCTCTACCATGCTAGAAAACTACTTGACCGTATCCTATACCTCTATAAGGCCACCATTCGCCCATGTATGGAGTACTGTTGTCACATCTGGGCTGGTGCATCTGCTGCTTGTCTCTCGCTCCTGGACAGGGTTCAAAAGAGAGTCGCCAACCTAATAGGTCCCGAACTTTCATCTAGGCTTCAGCCTCTGTCCCATCGACGAGATGTTGCATCCCTCTGCCTGTTCTACAAATACTTTAATGGCGAATGCTCTGACGAACTGCAAACACTTGTACCTCCCCGACGTAACTGCCCTCGACAAACCCGACAAGCTACTAAGTCTCATCCCTTTACAGTAGAGATCCCTAGGTGCAAGAAAGCCTTTACTCCAATAGTTTCTTCCACAGAACTGCGGGTCTTTGGAACTCCCTTTCGGGATTCTGCTTTCCCAACTGCACTGATATGCAGAAGTTCAAGTGTAATGTTAACAAACATCTTTCTACTCATCTCCCTTCATAATGACCCCGCTAATTAAGTCCCTGATAGTAGCCCCCTGCTTCAAAGTGGCACTGTGCCTTGTTTGGGGTGAAAATTGAATTTAAAAAAAAAAATATATATATGTGTGTGTGTGTGTGTGTGTGTGTGTGTGTGTGTTTGTGTGTGTGTGCTTGCGTGTGTTTGTGTATAATTGATATACAAACACACGCATACACACACATATATGTCTGTATTTTCAAGAGAATTTGAAAATATGGGTATTATCTAATAAATCCTATCTTGCAAAGATATTCTCACTATTCTAGACAGCGCATTAATAAACGAACAAAAGTAACTAATGACAGATAAAATATTAATTTGCATCAAGAAATTTTCAATAAAAACAGGGAAGAAAATAGAGGTTATTTCTTATACAATGGAGTTTCGAAAATTTACACTTTTCTACTCAGAGGAAATAAATACACCTCAATTTCCAAGGTTTTAATTTTTATATATTTTCCAGGAATGATTTCGTTTTTTTTTTTACATAAATGAATTATTTATTTTATATGATGAGGAAGGGGTAAATTTTCGAAACTCTAAGAAATAAGGAATAACATATGCAAAGATGCTCAATGCATGTATAGAGCCTTTAATAAATGCAATTATGTGAACATTAAAAGAACAGGCGGATTGACTAACGCTTGGACATAACACGCTCTGTCGAGACGTGCTAAAGTCGAAACTGTTACCGATTTGCATAAGTTTCTCATAATGTTTATAAAATATCACACACACACAAAAACACACACACACACATAGATATATATATATATATATAAATATATGTATGCGTGTATATATGTATGTGTATGTATATTGTTTCTATATGATCTAATTTGAAAGTATATATGCATATGTTTGTATATATATACACGCATTTATGCATATACGTGTGTTTATACACTTTGATCCATAGTGTATATATATATATATATATATATATATATATATATATATATATATATATATATATATATATTATAGGTGCACGTGTTCCCATTTTACATCCTATATTTCGCATTTTACTTCACCGTTCTCCCCCTATCTCTAATTCAATTGATAATTTGATCACGTGTCCCTTTAGACAGGATATTGGATTGTCCGACGTATCAAAGGACGGGCCAGAATTATCTTGTGGCATGCAACGTGATGGCCGCAGCTGACCACATTCTGTTTAGGCCGTCTGATCACGTTTCTGACGTCAATAGCCGACATCGTTCCACGCGCGGGCCGATAATATTTCCGACAAAATTGCTTTCAACCCGAATTAATTAAAGCCATTTTTTCTTCACGGCGACCGTATCGCCGAAGCTCTCCCCCCTATTCTCGTTTAAAACTTTCTCCCTCTCTTTTCCCCCTCTCATCATTTTCTTCTTCTTCTTCCTCGTAATACTTTACCTCTTCCTCATTTGTCCCTCTTTCTTCCTCGGACATTGAATGCCCGTGTTAAAAACCAAATATCTGATACGTTTATTTCTGAAGCTTTTCATTTTTCCAACATTTTATTTTTATTCAGCGATCCTTGGTGGATTATTCAATTTCATCTGCTTATCTTAGTACTTTCTTGTTGACTCTTGTCTTTCCTCCGACACTCATTCTTCATGTAGACTTTATAAAAAGTCTAATTTCCTTGTTCATCATGAGTGTGATCAAATCTTCTTAGACCCAATTGGTGCAAGGTCTTTTACCTATATGGATCTGGAGCCACATATTTCGACTATTCTACATTTTTTCATCCTTTTCCCTTTATTTTCTCCTTTTCTTGTTTAATTCCTTTCTTTCCATTTTCTATTCTCCATCTTAATGTCAGTCAGCTCTTCATTTATTCCCTTCTCTTTTTGTCATTTCGGTTTTCGTTATTGGCTGTTGGTTGTTTTTGTTTTACGGCATATCAACCCTTTTCAGGTTTTTTAATGCCGAATCCAGTGATTTTGAAGAACAATTTTTTGATAGAATATATATATATATATATATATATATATATATATATATGTATATTTTAAGTCGATTTCTATTTAACCCATATTTGGGACCCTAACAGGTACTACCAGTTCGGGTCAGAGTGGACCTTGGAGCAATGACAATTAAAGGGTGGCTCCACACTCCCCAAAGCCCGCAAACTGGGCCTCACCATCGGATATAGTTTAAGGTCATATACAGGACCGATTTTCGTTAGTGTAGACATTAATTGAATTCAAAATCATGAATAAGATCTTCTTTATATATAAGGTCGTTAACCCTATCCATCTACAAAGTGTATTTCAAAAGTCATTTGTCTTATTTTTTATACTGTTCGACTGGATCTGGGAGGAAGATTATAAATTGCATTGTTATGATGACTAAACTTATGCATTCATGATCTGAAAGTTTCATCTCTCTGTTGTTGATATTGACAATGTGAGACTCTAAAAAAGCAAAACCTGTCATGGACGTGCGTCAGAAGCAAAAATGCGTCATTGAATTCCTGACAAAAGTGCAGTGAGAATTATAATGACTATGATGAAAAATAAATTCTGAGGATCTTTATTATTCCTGATATTCATAAATGATCTCCTTGATAAAATTGTCTCAGAGATGGGTATATTTGCTGACGACACCACGCTCTATGGTAGGCGCGAGGGGAAAACAAATGAACACATATCTAAGGCAATGGTGGAAACCCTAAAGGAAGACCTCCAGTCTGTAGTGGAATGGGGACAAAAATGAATGGTAACATTCAATGCTGTCAACACTAAGCTTCTTTCCTTTAATAATTACAAACAACTTCTCAACCACCAATAGCTATTGCTAATGATACATTACCTGAAAGTACTTGATTCAAACTCCTTGGTTAACGTTTACAGGGAACATGAGCTGGAATAGATACATCAAGGGCATTGCCGCCGCTGCTGCCGGAAGGTGGGCTCTCTACTGTGCTAGAAAGTTACTTACGCCTGAAAGTATCCTGTACCTCCGCAAGGCCAACATTCACCCGTGTATGGAGTATTGTTATCACATTTGGGTTGATGCATCTGCTGCTAGTCTCTCACCCCTGGACAGGATTCGGAAGAGGGTCATCAACATAATAGGTCCCGAACTGCCAGTTAGGCTTCAGCTTTTCTGCCTGTTTTACAAGTATTTGAATGGTATATGGTCCAACGAACTGCAAGCACTTGTACTATTCGACGTAAATATCGTCGACAAACCCGACAAGCAGCAAAATCCCATCCCTACACAGTTGAGGCCCCCAGATGCCAGAAAGACTTCTACTCTAATAGTTTCTTCCCCAGAACTGCTAGACCTTGGAATTTTCTTCCGAGTTCCTGCTTCCCCGACTGTACTTACATGCAGAAGTTCACGTGTAATGTAAACAGATATCTTGTTGTTCAACTCCCTACATAGTGTCCTTCCAATTATATCCTAGATAGTATCTCCCTTACATCAAAGTTGCACTGTGCTTTGTTTGGGGTTAAAATGTAACAAAAAGGTTGTCATTTTAATGGTACCTCTGCTGTCTTCGTAGCCGTTCAAGTTTTTGAGTAAAAATAGGAATCTTAGCATTTGGGACGACCCTCGTATATAATAAAACTTAATGTCTATGCATGCATCCGTGATATTTGTGTGTTCCTTACAGTAAAGACGGTTAGAGAAACTACGTAGAATCTAAAAGTTTATTCTTATGTAAAATTTACCGGGGAAGACAATGGAAATATCCCTGAATCTCTAAGTTCCATCTTGATGTAGCCAGATTATTTTAAACTTGAAAAATATCCTATTCTAATGCAAACAAAGAAAGTAATATGTTGTTATAAAGACACTGAAAATGTATCAATTTGTGATCCTCGTTCAATCTCGGGCAACGCCATATCTTCGTGCTAGAATTTCTATAAAGTTAAGGCTGCATCCATCATTATACATTTTTATGCACATAATGCATACTTAAACAAGTTTACTAATCATTATGACCTTTAAACACAGCTTCTGGTCGCTATGGGGAAACATATGAGCTATACGTATTTTAACTTAGATTTATGTCGCGATAGTAAAAGGGGATGATAAACTTTTGTTAAAAAATCTGATACATTCCCAATAGTGCGAAATTTAAAAAATAAATAGTGCATATATATATATATATATATATATATATATATATATATATATATATATATATATATATATATATATATACTGCGTTTTCAAATGGATAATTTATCTATGTTATGCGCCCTGAAAACTCTTTAAACTCATAAAAAACTGAAATTTGAAAAAAAGGGGGTTCAGAGCGCATAACATAGACAGAATATCCATTTGAAAACGCAATATATATATATATATATATATATATATATATATATATGCACTAACGTTTTCAAAACGATAAGTGGAGTCAATATTAAAATTACGTAAAAGTGTAATGAGAAAAGAAATCGACGAGAGAAAAAAATTGTCAGAAGAACATTCAACTAAAAGCCATAAAGAGGATTATATTACACAGGAAAATGCGAGCATGAAAAGTAATTAGGTTAATATTAACTTATAAAAGTAAAAGGACTAGTTGTTAAAACTGGAAAAGGAAAAGACAAGATATTCTAGTAAAACATATAATTAATTTATAACTTAAAATATTGCAGCATCAATATTTTATATATAATGTTGAATAGAATTTCGTAATGCCGCAATATTTATTTTTCATGCTCGCATTTTTCTATGTAATTGTTGTGGGGGAACCACTCTCCAAATGGACTAATCCATCGTCCATATAAACTATAACTCATGGTGATCCCTGAGAAGGACATCATTCCGGAGTGACTCTCGCATTTGTTAATTACCAGCACTTTCCGTTTGTAACCTTTCCGTTGTTTTCATGTAATACATGTTTTAAACTGTTATCCGTTCTTCTGTTCTTCTTGTGGCTATTTGCGTGCCATAACTGTAATCCATGATTTTTTCCAGGCCTTGATTTGAAATTATATTTTCTCTTTTGTGTTCAATATAATACGCATTGTCAACAGCCCATAAAACATTTATTACCAACTTCTTAAATTGACTTTATACAAAATCAAACAAAAGACGTACTTAAGCAAATAAACAGAAAAAAGGGGGGAAGAAAGAAACAGAATTAACAGGTGAAGTCGTAAGCGAAAGATTATCAGCCTAGCACAGCAAAGAGCATACATTTTGTTTATTCTCTCTCTCTCTCTCTCTCTCTCTCTCTCTCTCTCTCTGTATAACCCATGATTTATGAAGGTGTCGACGACGAAAATGTTACGATGGTAATCAACAGCCAATCAGAAGAAACCGTCTCTAAAATGCCAATGTTGAAAAGCTTGCTATTGTAACAAACATCCAATCAGAAGAAACCGCACCCACGCCTCTTACTTGTTCTAAAGACGTTTGAACCCCAGTAATTTTATTATAACTTTTGTTTTAATGAACGAAAATTGAAAAAAAAAAATTTCAAAATATAGCTGAGAACATGACATATGAACTGTAAAAACGAGGGAATGGTGAAGCTTTAAGGCAGTTCTGATTGAGTAAAACTATCACTTAACTTTATATTGAAACAGAGTGGTGTTTGAATGATATCAATAAAAAATCATTCGAGGAACCTTTCGATCAACTCATTTTCAAGAGATAACGTCGGTAAATAATGATTTAAATAAAACAATTCTCGTTACATAGAATTAATAATGGAGGCGAGGAGAGGGGTAAAACCAAAGAATAAAGCGACACGGGGAAAATTAAATAAATATATAAATCGTAATATGCCGTCCGTAATTCAGAACTCGGGCGGGGGAAAAGTCAACTGTCTGCAAATAAGTGCAGAAACAAGAAATTTGATGTAAGCCATTTTTTTTATATCAGAGCTATTTGAATAAGTCTAACTTATGTGAGTGCTCTTTTTGCCTACAGAGCGATTGTCTGCGTATCAGTACACTTACGGCCGCCAAAATATTGAATTGCTGCTTAGAACGGGCCCTGTGTACAACATGAAAGCAGCCACCCGAATATGCTTCATCGCATACTTTATTCTTATATAACTGCGCACCAACTGGTGACTCATTAATTGGTGAGCGCCCGGATGTGTACTGTAAACGCCCGGATGAGTTCTTTGGCCGCCCGGATGTACTCAACAATGTGTTTATTTTGAACTCTCAGAACTTTCGAGAACACGCAGACATGTTCTGCCAATCTAACTCCCAGACGCTGAAAAGTTCGACCCACGTAGTCGGCATCACACTGACATTTAAATTGGCATACAACTAAACTTTTTTGTAGTTTGGGAAGTGCATATTTCTTAAAAGACAATTTTAGTGCCAAACACTACATGGGGCTTCATCGCATAGAAAGAGTGAGCTACAACGGAAGTAATTTTACAAAAAAAAACTTTACTGATAGAACCGATATAAGGGAGTTTCAGATAAACTGGACACTTTGCCGAACCGCAAAAAGGATTGGTATAAAATTTGGCAAGTTTTTGACGAATATGTTTCGAGATTATACTCTCAGGAAACCATTTTTAGTAAGAATGTCAGCTATCGTCTTCCGTTCTTCCTCAAGTTTGCTAGCCGAGCAAATCATGAGGGCATGGTGGACCAAAGTCTTCATCAAACTGATTTTTCTCTTAGTGGGGCAAAAGAATTCCAACTAATATGCAAGCCTGTAAAAGTCGGTTTCCTGTATATTGTTATACTGAACAGATTCTCCAAAAAGGTAAAGGGTTATTGAGTGCAAGGCGGAGATTATTTAATTTCAGGAAAAGGGCACTTATTTCGTGGTGCAACTTTTAAATGACAAAGTGTCGTCCACGTAACGTCAATAACAAAAGAGTCTAAAAACGCGAGTGAACAGTAAAGATTCTTGAAAGCCTAGGAAGATATTCGCTAGGATAGCACCCTAAGGACTGCCCATAACCACCCCATCAACTTACTGATACATTACGTCATTAAAGCTGAAACAAACCGACTTACTGGCTAGTTCCATGAGTTCCAGGAAAAATATTCTTCGGAAAAGCGGGAGGTGTTAGTGTGCTACGGTAAAGCATGTCAGCACATATTTGAATAGTTTCATTAAGGTGTACAGTTGTAAACAAGTTGGTAACATAGAAAGTTTGTTTGTGAATTGCAATCAACTTCCCGCATTGTAGCCGCGAAACAGAAGAATTCTTTTAGTACAGACTCAAGGATCTCGGACAACCATTTGTCCAGTTTATATTGAGGTGATCCAATCATGGAAAGGATAGGTCTTAAAGGGACCCCATTCTTGTGGATCTTAGGTAGCCTGTACATTCTAGGTCGTTGTGAACCCATGGGCTGGATCCTGTCGTAAGTATCCTTACTGATAAATTTCTCCTTACGTAATTGAAGAAAACGTTTCTGGAGTTTTATTTCAGTGTTCGAAGTGTTATCAACTGATATGTCGCCAAGCCTTTTAAGTTTAGATTATCGTCTATTGTATCCAATATTTTCTTGATGTAATAATTCATAATAAGAATGACCACACTAGCACACTTATCCGAGTTAGTGATATAAATATCCTTATAAGTCTTAAGAAGCTTGGGGGCTTGATAATGGATCCTGGTCCATGTAACCTCACGAGCATTGATAAGGGAATTAGCTAACTTATGCATCAGTTCAGTTAACCTTGCCTTCATATATAGGAAATCATTATTTGACCGAGGTTCATGATGTTTGAGCTTTGAGATTAATATCTCGAATTCGGCTAAGGTACTTTTCCAATCAATCTCATAGGGGGAATGCTCACATCCAAACCTCTTGCTAATACTACTTTTCATTGTGAGAAAGAGTGACACCAGAAAAGTTCAATCCCTGCAGTATGCGTGACACGAATAAGAGCGGCGAGGCATCTCTGGTTGTGAGAACAAGCTTTATTGCTACAAAGATTATCGCTAATTGAAAAATATTTCAAAAAACGTAAGCTATCAAAAACAGTGACCACGCCCAGATCATTAACGGCAATATTTAGCAACAGTTGAGACAAGGATGCGATTGAAGTTCAACCACTCATCCTTGATAAAAGCACGTTCTAAGTTAAAAATATTTGTAGCTTTAATTTTGACAATGCGCCTAGAAATATAACCAGGGGCGACGACATAATTGTCTAAACAGGACTTGAGAAATTCTATTTTGGCTCGAAGTGGTATAATTTTACCCTTAATTCGAATGATGTCATTAAATTCATCTCTTACAGACTTTTAGTACCTACTCCTAAAATATGTAAAAAGGTGTTTAGTGGTACAAAATTTTATTAGAGTGGAAACATTTTTTAAAATTGCGGGCAAGATTAATAAGAAAAGAAATAGACGGGAAATAAAAATATTGTCAAAAGACCATTCGACTAAAAGCCTTAAAAAAGATTATGTATAAGTAAAAAGTCTCCGGAGGGGGGGGTAAAAATAAACACATTGTTAAGAACATCCAGAGGCGGTCACAGAACTCATCCGGGCGTTTACCAATTCAGGAGTCATCAATTGGTGCGCCCTTGTATGACAGTAAAGCATGCAATAAAACGTATTCAGATGGCGGCTTTCTCATACTACACAAGGCCCGCCCAAAGCAGCATCTCAATATTTTGGAGGTCGTAAATGTACTAATACGCAGACAATCGCTCTGTAGGCAATAAGAGCTCTTACATGTTAGACCTATTCAAAGAGCTCTAATAAAAAAAATAAATGGCCTACATTGCGTCAATATTTCTTGTTTCTGAACTTATTTGCAGACAGTTGACTTTTTCTACGGCCCTAGTTCTGACTTACGGACGACATATTACGAGTGATTTATTTATTTAATTTTCCCCGTGTGATTTTATTCTTTGGCTTCATCTCTCCTCTCGCCACTATTATCAATATGATGTAACGCGAATTGTTTTATTTAAATCGTTATTTACCGACGTAATATCTTGAAAATAGGTCGGTTAAAGGTCCCTCAAGGTTCTTTAGTTTTATTCGATATTTTTGTTACTTTTACGTAATCTTTTCTAAGGCTTTTAGTCGGAAAGTTTTTTGACAATTTTTTCTCTCCTGTTCATTTCTTTCCTTATTAATCTTGTCCGTAATTTTAATAATGACCTCAATTATTATTCTTTTGAAAACTCTAATAAAATTTTATATCACTAAATACCTATATATATATATATATATATATATATATATATATATATATATATATATATATATGGAACCTTGTTTGTGTATGTCCGTGTGTGTGTGTGTGTGTGTGTGCGTGTGTGAGAAAGAGAGAGAGAGAGAGTTCCATGTAAAGCCGAAAACGGCGGAGGCGATTTTTATTAAATTACATACGAAGGTACGTTATGTGTCTGGCAGTGTACTTTTCTATCGAAATATCTTTGATAAATATCGATAATCGATAATCGATAATCGAAATAATCCGATGTAAGAAAGAACAAGCGTTTTTGCTCAAAGTTAACACCCTACACAGTCTAACATCAAACTGCATTTGAAAAAATTTATTGCCACGCAAACCGAATAGCTCGACATATAAAACCAACAGAAGGTTGTTTGATATGACAGAGGCGCGTTTGAAATGAATGTTTCTATTTAAAGTACAATTGTACTATAGTACTTGTTTTTTTTATTTTAAACTAAAATTTAAGCCATTTTCATCGCACAAGCAGAAAGGCCAAGCATATAAAATTAACACTAGATTCTATGATATGACATGGACGTGTTCGAAATGAAAGTTTCTGTTTAGAGCACAACTGAAAAATGATTCTTGATTTTATGAATTTTAAACTTTAATTCAAGCTATAATATATATATATATATATATATATATAATTGAAATTGGTATATTTAGGCAGCATTTCTTCATTCAAGCAAATATTATTAAATGCAACGGAGACACTTTGCTTTATGATCCTTTTTTTAAATTTTTCTATTTTCCGTATAATCTTTTTTGTATCAAAATCAAAAATATTAATAAAGTTCCATAGCTGTTGCTGTCACGAGCGCTTTCGATTCGTCTACAAATCATCATCGGGTGTTGAAGTAAAAGTCCGAATGGGCGAAAATGAGAATTAAAAGTGAAAACTAAAATATACAGTAAATGGCGATCAGTTAAAATATATAGAGTCGATGAAAAGTCGGTTAAAAATAAAGGTCGATTAAAAATTCGAGTATTAAAATCAGGAAGTTCGTGAACACTGTTAAAAAAGCCCGTCCACTATAAACTACGCAATACATTTTAAAACATTACTGCTTTTTTAGAATGCGATATCATTTATAGTGGGTTGAAGGATTCTAATATATGACGCTTCAAGAATTTTTAATTTTTTAATATTATTTTCCTGTTGTATAATTTTTATGTTGTCAACGAGGACCTTTCTAAGATTGAAGGGGGGCAGTCATGTTCTTTTATCAAATATATATAGAACTAGTATTATGTAGATGCATGGTTATTCGCCGGGACAATGTTGTCGTTGTATGCCGAATGGATACAATGGTCATACAACAACAAGCCAGTGTTTGGAGGTGCAAACAGTTAAAATAATATATATATATATATATATATATATATATATATATATATATATATATATATATATATATATATATATATATATAAAATTTATTTATACAAACATTAATGACTACATATGTGAATATATGTTACTGTAATCATCTGTTACTGGGGAGATTACGTTTTCAGGCCAAGAATTACCCTTAAAAACCCGTTAATATTTGTATGAATGAATTTAATATACCTGCTCTGTTTACTCATCGAGCACTTTTTGGTAGACACATGTTGTTTCATTGGATGTACTTCTAGGAAACTAAACTCTACTGCCATAATATACCTATATAATTATAAAACTCAAATGAGCTTGCAACGGGCGTTGTAACCCAACATCCGGTTTACGACTTCCGGTTGCGCATGCGTATATAGACTTAAATCCTATAACAGCGTAAACAAATAAGCGCAAATCGCGACTTTTGCAGAATTTGACCTGCGCACTGAAATATTAACGTTATTATTTAGAAGTTATTATTTAACATTGGAAAAGTGGGGATGTTTTGCAACTATTCTGCATTACAAGTATACTGTCGCAATTTTCTTAGAAATAAATCAACTTTGACCCGTTGACAACGTATTTTTTTACTATGTACGTTTTCAGCTTCCCATTTTTTTTTACGTTTAAATTATCCAAATAAACAATTGTTAATACTTCTTGTTTTTGTTACGTCGTTCTTTTCCGTATTACGTGTAAGTTATTTTAACGCAATTTTCTTACAAATAAATTTACTGAAATCCGTTCACAACCATAACAGAATTTTACAACGTATTGTTTTACTGTGTACGTTTTCAGCGTCCCAATTTTTTTTTTCGCGTTTAAATTTTCCAAATAAACAATTGTTAATACTTTCTGCATTTTTTTACATGGTTCATTTCCGTATTACATTTAAGTGATTTTAACGCAATTTTCTCACAAATAAATCTACTTTAACCCGTTGACACCTGTAAGAGCATTTTACAATGTATTGTTTTACTGTTTACGTCTTCAGCGTCCCAGTTTTTTTTCGCGTTAAAATTAAAAGATATATCTAAATTTGAATTTAATTTTAAGTATTATGGTATCTGTTCAGTGCACATTTACCTATAAGCATGGCAAACCACTTGTAATTCAATGACTGTAAGTCTTTTTTTTTCAAAAATAAACAATTATAAATAGAACGACCCATAGAAATCTATCTAAATTCTTTTTTCATTTTAATATACTTTCATAGAAATGTTTCTGTTATGTCACAAAGTGTCACGCTCATACATTACGTCACAAGTGTCACGCTTATACATTAATTCCATAGCTCATATAACATACTGACCCAACAGGTCACGGGTAGTCTAGTATATATATATATATATATATATATATATATATATATATAAATGCTTGGAGGTACAAAATTTATAAATACATTTCAAAATCAGCGGAAATCTCTCTTTCGGCTATGATCTCATCAGGAGAAAATCGATAGCAGTGAAATAATATTACTGGCGACTATAAAGAGTAAGGGGGGGTATTTTATGAAGTAAAGGTGCCAAAAAGGACGATAAAAACCAATAATTTAATTTAATAAAGCGTGTATGAAGCGTTTAATTTGCACCGCGAGGGGTTAAAAGGAGGAGGTGGTCAAAGTTCGCTGAAGAGATAAAACTCTTTAAACAATTCCTTCTGTCGGCACAAAATTAAATTATTGGTTTTAATCGTCGCTTTTCGTATTTTTAATTTATAAAAGGTCTCTTCTTACTCTTTATATTCGCCAGTTATATTATTTCACTGCTATCGATTTTCTTCTGATGTGATGAGAGTCGAAAGAGCTCTTGAGATATTTCCGTTATTTCAGTTAATGGTAAATAATGTTAATTATTTACCATTAACTGATTCCCGTTATGTTAGGCTTGAAAACGACGGTACCAATGTTTTCCTGACCTCATGTACAGTTTTTAAAAAATTAATAAATATCTTCTTTGTAATCAAGCACTTTAATGGAATTCTTTCCCCAACCCAACCCCGTGTAATAATAATAATAATTTGCCCGGTTAACTAATTCACACACACACACACACACACACACACACACACACACACACACACACACACACACACACACACACACACACACACGAAATAATAATGATGTCGTTCATTAAGTTCCGTCTGCGTTTGTTTATATTATCACGTCAGCTGATATTTGGGCTTGACAACGAATGCCCTGGAAAGTCAATTCTGTTGAATATTTAGTTTTAAAATATGCAAACGAAATGATTTACCGCGATTTTAAAAGATACTTTTTCTTTTATCGTAAATTGAACTCATTGATAAGAAAAAAATGTAAAATAAAATGGTGCGGTACAGCCGGGTTTGAAGATAGTATCATTCAATCTGTAGTCGAATGCTCCACCATATACAGACGACAATAAATCTGTTTTTTTTTGTTTTTTTGCTTAAAGAAGTGATATGCTGAGATTAATTATTATTTCCCCTGGTCGGTGTAACGTAAAATATTCACCTGTAAAAATCTTTCTTTTTTTATCTGCAAGAGAAGAGGGACTGTTTTAAGATGGGATTTTTTCGATTTTCGATACTTATCGGGTAAACTTTTTGTATACTACCAAACATATAAATCATTTTTTGTGGGAAATTTGCAAATAATTGGTTCAGCCGATTCAGAACCTATGAGGAAGCAACTCTCACACATACATGCATATAAACTGACTTTCATATAAGAGTGTGATATATGTATATATATATATATCACATATATATGCATATATATATGTATATATATATATATATATATTAGTCCTCACGCGAAAGAGCAAGACACAAAATGTTTTAAATAGTAATAATAATAGAATAACAATAGCAAAGACTTTCGCTGGCGAGGACTACTATTGAGCGTAACCAGTTATACACTCCTTTTGAAAATTTCATCTCTATTTTTCTCGTTATGTACTGAATATTTGTTAATGAAACCTATATGAAATATGTTCCTTATTAAATTTTAAAGATTTTCTATTCTTAAAGAAGTTTAAAAAATTAAATCTCAAAAAATTATTTTAAAGTTTTGTTAAAAAAATTTTCTCATTATTCAGACCTGTATTACAAAGTCACATGACAATCAGATCAAACAGAGACTCATCTTCGAACTGCGAAACAGATTTGATGCTTTACAAGCACAAGAGCAGGAACCAACTGCTAATACCACCTATGAAAACTTCGTTAGATCGCACCAAGAAGCAGCAAAGAAGTGTATACCTCTGAAGCCCAAGGTAAAGCGAAAAATACCGTGGAAAAATGATAAAATAATATTAAAACGAGAAAAGTTAAAAACATAATCAAAAAGCAACATAAATACCCCACTCGACAGAATACAAAATTAAGAAAGCGGGCGCTTCAAGAGCTTAGTATGATGTACCTATCAGAACAACAGAAGTTCAAGAACAAATAGATCGAATCTGAATGCAGCAGATAACAAACAATCCTATCTGGCTTGGCAAGTAGTAAATGAGATATCTGGGCGCAAACAACCTGCCAAGCTAAGTTAAAGGCAAACACTCCGGAAAATGCATGTTCGAAATGGAAAGCACATTTTCAAAAGCTACTCGGAAACAAACCAGAAGTGACAGATCAACCAATTCAGCCGATTGTTGTACAAGAACTCGATATTGAGAAGGGTGATTTTACAATGGAGGAACTTCTAACTATACTAAAGAAGACCAAGAATCGTAAAGCTGCAGGCTTAGATAACATACCTCTTGAAGTATGGAAGACAGGTTGTTTAAATGACATACTTCTTAATTCATGCAATTCTGTATATAATCAAAAAATTATTAATATATGGAGGGAAGGATGCATACTTCCCTTCCCCAAGAAGGGTGACCTAAGCATACCAAACAACTACAGAGGAATAACACTCACTCCAATTGCAGTATAAATCTACAATGCCATGCTTCTCAACCGTATACAACCAAAGATCGAAGAAGTGCCCAGGAAGAACCAAAATGGATTTAGAAAGAATCGCTCTACTACTAGTCAAATACTTACTGTTAGGAGACTGATTGAAGGAGTCAAAGCAAAAAACATTGAGGCAGTCATGATCATTGTAGATTTCTCCAAAGTATTCGACTCTGTACATAGAGGAAAAATGGCCAGTATATTAAAAGCATATGGCATTCCAAATTAAGTCATTAATGCTATCATGATGCTATATGAGCACACTCGAGCAATGGTCAGGTCCCCAGATGGGGACACTGAATTTTTCGACATCCGCACTAGGGTTCTACAAGGAGATACTCTTGCCCCTTTTCTACAAGGAAATACTCTTGCCCCTTTTCTTTTCATTGTCTGTCAGTTTCCAATGCAGGCATACACACTATTCCTTGCCAAAATTGCCATCATAGATACGTAGGTTAAATGCTGTGTAAATTAGAAAAAAAGGCTGTATGATAATAAAAGAGATATAAGAAATATAATATAATATATAGATATATAATATAAGAAAAAGCAATTCTCTAATAGCATTATTCTCTCATTCATTGCAGCATAAACATGCCAAAACAGTTAAATTTATTTCAAATAAACCGCGCCGGAGACTTCTTGAATGAACGCTTATGGCAAATTCAAGCACAATTAAACAACATGGAGGTTTCTATAATGTAACGCCATTAATAAGTAAACTTCTATTAAAAGACATAATTAAATTAAACCCTTTTACGCCATAGAATCACCTTCTATAATAATTAATACATATAATCTCAATCAATAAATTACATAACAAAAACACACTCATTTCATTTCAGTTACACACCTATATTTGAATGTAAACGGACATATTTTTTCCAGAAATATATTACCGGCCATATGACGTTATTGAAAATCCTCCTGTCTTTAATAACTCAAGCTTTCCCACTTTTTTGAATTTCCAACGCCTTTTTCCATTTCTGAAATGGTACGGCGACACAATTTTCACAAGATAATTTTCAAATATTTGTGCTGGTGTTTTTGTTTTCTAAATCTCATTCATCCAGAGGAAGTCTCGGAATAAAGACAAAACGTTGATGAACACATAACTCGGTTTGTTCTTTTTTTATTTATCTATTTCGTCGGAATACTATTTCCATTATTGACTGGAAAAATGGTCGCGTTATTCTACCGCTCCAGAAAGTACCTCACTCCCGACGCAGTCCTCGACATGTATAAAAGCCAGATACGCCCTAAAATGGATTACTGTTGCCACATCTGGAGAGGAGCTGCCCGGCGTAATCTATCCTGCCTTGACAGAGTTCAAAACTGGTTTCGAAACCTCGTAGGCGATTCTCCTTTTTTTTCATGTTCTATCTTTTTCCCACAGAAGAAACGTTGCGAGCCTGTCTCTACTCTATCATTATTTTCATGGCAAGTGCTCGTCTGAATATTAGAATGGTATAAGCCGATATATTTATACAGATATATTTGTATTTACGTATGTATATGGTGTGTGTGTGTGTGTGTGTGTTGTACACAGATTCATAATAGCTTTGAATAGCAGACTCATGTTTGAAAATTGTTATTTTCGAAAGTTTTTACTGCATTACCTCTTACACTCATCGGCAAAAAAAATTTCAACAATAAATCAAACTAACAAACGAAACGCGTAACGTTTTAAAATGTAATATTTTAATTAAAATGATTCCATTTCCATAAAATCCTTGGAGATTGCGATATCTGATTCCACAGACATTCTATTGATCGCATTTCAAATATAATCACTTAGGAAATAAATGGATATTAACGAATATGAAATCAAAATAGAGATAGACCAATGAGGATAATTATTAAAAGTGTATCATATATATATATATATATATATATATACATGCATATATATATGCATGTATATATACATATATATGTGTGTGTGATGTGTGTGTATGTGTGTGTGTGTGTGTGATAAAGTATAAGCAGGCTATGGCAATGCAGAAGATCGGGTGTTAAAATGATGTGTTGTATGGACAAAAATGCATATGTATATACAAATAAAAAAGTAATAGATATGCATATATATATACATGCATATATATATGCATGTATATATACATATATATGTGTGTGTGTGTGTGTGTGTGATGTGTGTGTATGTGTGTGTGTGTGTGATAAAGTATAAGCAGGCTATGGCAATGCAGAGGATCGGGTGTTAAAATGATGTGTTGTATGGACAAAAATGCATATGTATATACAAATAAAAAGTAATAGATATGCATATACCAAAAATAGCTAAATAAAAATTAGAAAGATAGACACATCGAACTATACGATATAAATAAATTAAATGCAATAAAAAAATAAAAAAATAGGAATAAATACATTTAAAATAAATCAAAAATAATAACTCACGGTATTATTAAAGATGATTAATATAAAAAATGCTAACGCTGTTAGTAATATATAACACACATGAAAAATAAGTACAAAGGAAAAAAACCAAATACCATAGAAAAACTAATTAAATGGACATAAAACAAAGGTAAGATGAAAATAAATTAAAAAAATAGCAAGAAAAATAAAAGAAATAAAACAATTGGTAATAGAAAAACAAACCCCTATTATATAAATGCATGTTTACGCAGGTATGATAAATTATTCTATATGAATTTTATAAATAAACAGAATTAGTTTGAATGAATTATCAGAGTGCACTATTGACAACGTCTCCACTTGAATAGCTACTATAAGAACCAGAAAAAAACAATCCAGAAAAAATTTAAGAAAAAACGATGATCCACAAAATAAAATAAATCCAAAAATTAACAGAAAAAAAATAAATGAGAAAACTTTCAATATATAATTATTTCCACAGAACAACAACGTTGTATCTCACAAGAGCCACGAAAGCCAACAAACCGGAAGTCCAAGACTCGAGTTTCGCCCGTATTTGGGCTTATCAGTTGGACATATCCGAACTCAGGATTCGAAACCAGAGTCTCTTGCATGCGAGACAAGCACTCTACCAACTAGGAAAATGCGCCACACACAATTTCTTATTAATTATCACAGATCAAGTAAACGCAGCGAAATCTCGAACGAGGGATGTGATCATCGCGACCAGCTATAACTCAAGTCTGGCCGTGGAAATAATTATATATTCTCTCTCTCTCTCTCATTCTAAAAAATTATATTGCTTATTGCTCGTTATGTAAGCTTGTCATGATGACATTCTTAGCGAGTATAAATTCCTACTAGTGAGACATCGACTTGGGGTTTAGCTGGTCGCGATGATCACAACATTTGTTCGAGACGAAAGTAGGTTTATTCAAACCTGATAATTAGAGACTGTTTTCGAAACCCATACCAAGCTCTTTTCAGCCAATACTCATCTCGTTTATAACATTATGAGTTCACGTTTAACTCTCGTTTTGTGAAAAACCCCTCCCTTATTTATCGGATGGGTCGATTTTATTAAATTTAAAGTCCAATTTTAATTATTAAAAAAAAATACCTTTAATAGTAACTCCAAAATTAATTAAAAAATTATTTTAAAAATTAACCTTCTTAATTAAAAACTTAAATTTACCTCTAAATAAAATTAAATTTCCATTTTATTATATAGAAATACATTTAAAAAATTTTCAACTCTTTCAAGTCTAGCCTAAGGGATTTTTCTACTATATCAACCTTGATACTATTGGATTCCTTTTTTTCTAATGGTTTTAAATTGTAAAAAAAAATTATATTACAAAGTGAGCATTCATTTAATTCTTGGGCGTATGCAGGTTTATGTTCAATTTTTCTCCATTTGATGGTAAAAGGTGTACCCTTTTCTTTAAGCTCTCACACGCGTGTTGCTAAGGCTGTCTTTTATCCTTGTTTTAGCTCTAGAGGAGCTCATATGTGCATAATATCTTTGTTAAATGAACCTTGTGTTATTTCGATGTATTTTTCAGGTATATTTGTAGATTAGTCAGCTATTGTAGCTTCATAAACAAGAGATTCAGCTTTACAGTTGCCCTCCAATGGGCACTTATTTTTGGTTCTGCAAAAGCAGCCTGCGTTGACTATCTTTCCTGGTTCCCTGGAGATGATAGATTTCATCGCTGGTGCTGTCGAGTAACTTAATTCCCAGTGTTCTTATTAAAGATTTTGTGCAGTTTTTGCTTTTTTGGGAAATGCTTATCTAGAAGTCTAAGTAAAAAACTGCCTTACTCTAGTTATAGTATTAAGTGAGAACAGAGGTAAGGACCAAATTATATTCTGTGTCCTATTTCTTTTTTTTCTTGTTGATTATAAGTCTATTGGAATTTTATGTTCTCTCTGAATCCACTTTACTGGAATGCCTCATTAAAATATGGCGCTGCCTGTTCGAACACTTCGGCGTTCGAAGAAAGTTTTGATATTTGCTTGCTAATATTAGCTACCATATTTTTACACACTGTTGGCGGGTGGCATGAACCCATGTTTATGTACATGAGTTTTTCATATGTTTTATGGAAGGGTTTATAAGTTTTCTTATTTCAAGATCTAGAGTTGCATCTAAAAACCCATTTTATATACATTTGTCTTTATAGTTATTTTAAACCTTAGTTCCTAAACATGTCTAGTGTATATCTATCATAGTCCCGCGATTGGAAAAGCCCATCATATCTATATAAACCGAAAAAAATGTCTAGGAATTTGTTTTTCAGAGTGTCTAGGAGGAAACGTCCAACTATATCACAGACGTCCGCACCGTAATATTCCCCATCGCCACATCAAAACGGTTTTCAGGATTTGATTTTTAACCCATGTTTTAGCTTAAAAAAAGAAGAGGATTTGCCTTGCTTGCATAATGGTTTCCATATTCAGCTCACTTATCTTTTTATATTTTAATGCGAAAAGTAATGATTTTTCCAGAATTACCTTAGTAATGGATGGGTAAAAATCCACAATGTCCAGTTGTGTGAATTTGCATCTGTGTAGTTTTGTTATGCTTTTAAACCAATCTAATACTAAGTTTGTGTTTGTCCACAAATTAAGATTTGATTTTCTTTTTATATCTTTAACTGTTTTGTCTAATGATAGACTTACTAGCTAGACCAATTTCGCTTTTAGCTGGGTTTATTAGCCTGCAGATTGGCTTATTATTAAAATTTTCTTTATGATCTTTTAAAGTAATGAAAAAACTTTTATTTCCTAACATTTTAACTCAAGTAGCTCTTGATTATTAGACTTATAAGTACATTTTCCCGCTAACTGGTATTTTTCAGTAGTGGAGTTTAGTACTAGCTGTTTCTTCTTTTCCTTTTCCATTCTGTATAAGTTTTTCGTTTTATCTAAGAAAACACTTATCTCATATTTTATTTTTATTTATTTTTTTGATATCAGCAGATTTTGTTGTTTTGGAATACATTCTGTCTGTGTGTAAATTCAAGTTTGGGGATTAGGTCTAGTAAGTCATTTTTCAAAATTTTGTAATTAACCTACTTTATCCGGATATTTTATCGATTTTAATCAGAATTTTTTTTTTTACCTTCTCTTGGACATTTGTTTCGTTTATAATTTTCCATCTCATCCTCTTGATTAAATCTTCAATTTTTGTCAGTAGAATTCTTGTGTATAGCTGGGTACTGGTTGTTGGTATATTTTTAGTGGAGTAATTAAAGTACATTTTTCCATCTCCGGTGCTTTTGAAAAAACGAATTTTACTTCTTGTTTTGTGGTGTTCCTTCTCGATAGTGCTCAACCACTGGGCTATTGGCATTCGCCATAAATTCCTGGTGGGGGCAATTATAAGCAATTGTATTTCTTTTTGGAAAATGGTTTCCAGCAGAGTGCTTTATTATGAGGAAAAATCTGAAAAATGTGATATTTTACTTTATACAGATAGAACAACAGCATATTCTTTTCATTGTTTTGACTCTCCAGTGTGTATCTATTTAAGAATACCAAACACTGTGAAAGAACGCGACACGTTCATGCAGAAAGAAAGAAAACTCAGATCATTAAATAAAAAGAAGCAATTAGCTCGTTGGAGCAGGCTACACATGACTAAGGACCGTTTGTTAGTTTAATATTTCCTAGCAACATCCAACTTACTCCGCCCAGGATTTGTACTGCATAAGGACGGGTCAGAAACCTGTCATAGCATTTTTTAGATGCGTGCATGAACATATATGAGATACTGTGTCCGTCTGTTGATCGGCCTGCTGATCTGTCACGCTTATGTTTGAAGAACAACTGTTAAGTAGTCAATAAAGATACAGGATTTATGTATACGTTTGTATACTTCGTCTTTTGCTATTTTCTGTGTTTATTATGTATATGCGTGCGTGTGACGTATCTTCATTCGATGATTTTCTAATTCTTTTTATGTTAACTTACGCCGCCGTTTCTCTTCGTCTAGTTAAACTGCCGCATTGATTCTTCGTCTAGTGATCGCTGCATTCCATGAGTGGTTTTCGATCGTCTTATCAGTTTAGCTGCACAATTAAGAATCGTTTTCATACAAAAAGAAATACAGAGACGTTTCTGAGAGTTTCTAAAGTTCTATTTCTGAAAAGAATTGATTCATATAGGAGAGAAATGAAATTTATCTTAACTAATTAATTCACATCAGTTATATAG
This sequence comes from Euprymna scolopes, assembly GCF_053919585.1. Taxonomy (NCBI): domain Eukaryota; kingdom Metazoa; phylum Mollusca; class Cephalopoda; order Sepiida; family Sepiolidae; genus Euprymna; species Euprymna scolopes. Next base: position 68,364,214 of record NC_136497.1, read on the forward strand.
GAACAGATTTTAGGGCAGTTATTTCGCCCTTAGCGATATTCAAGATTTCCTTAAACCATCTGTTTCGCGCAACGTCATCCCCCCACCCGGTATATGTCTGTTGTTCAGCTCCCATCGACACACTCATTTGAAAAGTTTTATCTTATATTGAAAAAACGTGACGTTATTAATATGCTTTCTTCTCATGTCTCGTTTGACATGCCGCCCTGTGCATTAAACTTACAAATCACCTGTTCGGGATACCTATCTACGCTTCAACTCGTCCACATCGAATGAATACAGCTATCAGCTCAAAGCAAAGACAGAGCCAAAAGTGAGTGGCACACCAGTCGAGGTTGCGGCTGCGACAATCAGTCCGACAAAAACTGGGCAATCTCGGTAGCCTTTTAGCTGAGACAAATGTTCTGAGTAGTACTAGGAGGTCTACCCTGCCATGTCTTACCCCATCCGGCTTTCGGGGGAAGCAAGTTTATAGCTTATTGTCTAATGCGCTATAACCGATAAATCCCAGCAAGGCTTCTCAGAGTTATTTTTGCAGGACCAGAGTGCTGCTTCTTTAGGGGCGGTGATTCATCTTTTTTACAATGGAATCACCATTTATCAAGGCCCGGAGGCCACTCGAGAATAAGGGTTAAAGAGTGTGCAGTGGTCAAAAAGACAATATCATAGTAATCGTTAGAAGTGTAAATTTGGTAAAATTGGATTACTTAAGGGGAGCGGCTCATCAAGAACTTGTTTATGTTGGACTTGAAGACTGCCATATTGTAGTCAGATGGAAAGCAGATAAACGGAAGATAGTTCTACAGGTGTGCAGTTCTAAGAAATAAGCTTTGTTCATCGAATATTCAGCCCTTAGACCTTGTGTCACATCCGTTTGCAGCAAGAGAAAACTAGATACCGAGAGTTAAAAAAGAGAGAGTGACAGTGAGTCAAAGCGAGGATGGGAGAAAGCACTTTCGTCACCCGTGTTACTTGTGTAGTACGTTTTGCTAAGAATATACCATTCGATGATATTCGCGTCCGTGTTATTTTTTCATTGGCCGTTAACCATAATATCCCCAATCTTTAATTTCATCTCGGGGGTCGTATTCTGTTTTGTAAGTTTAGTGTTATGGCCTTCACTTAGTATACCTATGTCAAACTGAACATTAGCTGACCCACTCGCCATGTCCATAATATGTAGCACATTTTTCGGTTGATCTGTCACACATCCCAAGTAGAGGCTACGTCCATCGGCTTCTGACGCTTACTTTTAAAACCGGATTTTCATTGTTAGTCAAAGAAACTAAATAGACGTATCTTAAGAAAATTGGTTCTGTTTTAAGAGTAGAGTTCATTATTATTTGGAATCTTCGGATTATTATTCTTACCTTGACTGTTATTTTCACGTTTCGGTCGATGTAATTTCCAGCCTTACCAAATGTTTTAGTCGATGTAACTTCCAGTCTTGCCAAACGTTTCGGTCGATGTAACTTCCAGCCTTGCCAAACGTTTCGGTCGATGTAACTTCCAGTCTTGCAAAACGTTTCGGTCGATGTAACTTCCAGCCCTGCCAAACATTGTGAAAATGACACTGAAGATGAGAATAGTAGTCGGAAGATTCCAAATAATACGAATAACCAAACCTCATCTAAAGATTTAGAAACGTAACGTTCATTAGTTTAATCAGATAGCATGTTTTATAGACGGGAACAGAATAGGCGGAGATACAATACATAGATTAGATTTTCTTCATAAAAACAGACTTCAAACAGACTTCTGTACTTGCTGTTTGAATATATCAGGAGAAACTTTCTTCTTATGACTATTTCAGAAAGACTTGTTGCACTTTGGATAACTTTATTCACCTTTGTTTGAGCATCCGTTTTTGAAAAGGGTTAATATTTTATTAAGAAACGTGGTCTACGGTTTTCATCTGTCGGAAGGAAGTACACGCCATAGACAGTTTTGCAAGTAACTCACATTCACCAACAAACGTTATAAATTTGTAAATTAGTTATGATCAACCTGCTTCTGAATTTACAGACTATAGAAACGTAATAAAATATATCGTATTTGCCCGAAAGGATAGGGAAGTTACTTCTTTTCCAGTGTAGTTTTGTCGATTTTCAAACCCACTATAAAAGAATAAGGCAAGAGTAAAACTTAATCTACACAGAAATAAAAGGGGGGGGGGAAATAGCCGCTCTGTTAAATAAAGGAAACGGTACGTATTTTACACTAAAATAGAAATTATGTTTCTGTCAACTGTTTGACAATATGTCGACGTAAAATTATTAAAAATCAGCTGCTGAAGTTTATGCACGAGGAAATTGCATACATAGTATAAAACGCACAAACATATACCCCCCTCATAGTTTAAGCTCAGGTGCTACAACATAAGGTTGTCTGAAGATATCAGCTTTCTGACTTAAATGCACCAACCATTGATGTAATTGTTTTATTTCCTTTTCCTTTGCGAATTTCAATCATGTTCTATAAACCCTGAAACAAAGCAACACTTTTATTTTTGACAAAAACAAAACAAACAGCATGAATAAATATTTGTATGATATAAAGAAGTTGAAACATGAAACTTTTTTTCTAAAGTCGACATTAAATAACCCAAAAAGGGTTGATATGCCGTAAACCTAAACACACAAACCAAATCATGGAGTGAGTATTGATAAGTTTCCATTTGAGAAAATTCATTGATTTTTGTGAAAGAATAGCGCACTTCCGGTTTCTAATAATGTTGGCATGATATGTCGTAATAGAAACTCAACCAATATTTAGTATCGATTGTAGAGTTCAACAATACTGGTCACATTTTAAAAATTTAACTGACGAACCTGAAGAATCTTGCTACCACTCTCTATTTTTTTTATTTTTGTCTTTTTCAATTTTTTTCAGCGGATTATTATTGACTGGACACTAGTATATCAGATTATAAAAACAATGAAAAAAATCAATATTTAAATATTTATCAGAAATTCTCAGTTTCTAATGCAACATTTAAGTAAATCGATCACTCGTTTTAGAATCACTTGATATTTTTAGCCCATATTTCGCGAATTTAGCATTTTTAAAAAACCTTTTTTTGAATTTCGCTTTTATAAAAATAATCTATAAAAAAGGCTAAACTGTTTTTAAAAAAGCTAAATTCGAGAAATTTAACCTATAAACGACGAGTGGTTCTATTATGGATGATCGATTTACTAAAACGTTTAATTAGAAAGTGAACACTCGATACAAATATTTAAATATTGACATTTTTTTCATTATTTTTTTAATAATTTGGTAGACTAGTGTTCATTCGATAATACTGCACTAAAACATTGAAAAATAAAGATGAAAATAAAAGAGAGTAGGGACAAAATTCTTCATTTTCTCCCTCCCATTTAGCCCCCAAAGCCCCCAAGGCCGTAACATATTTTTAATTTTGAGTTCAGCACCATGCAAAACTGCTAAATAGACATACAAAGAAAATTTTGGATAAATATTCTAAAATAATCCCAGAAATGGAGTGTTTTTATTAGCCCTAAAAGAGCCCCTGGGGCACATTCAAGAGTTAATTCGAAGTATAGACAAACAAAATTATATAGAAATCAGTTAGTTACAACATTTTAGAAAGTTTTATAAAAATCCAAGACATCAATTTTTTTTAATAAACACAAAAGTGTCAATTTTAGCCATTTTAACCTGAAAGGCACCCCTAGAAGGACAACCAGAGTTTTCCCAGAAAATCTGTTCTGTTACAGTTTTTTACTCATATCATGTTTAATGTTTGTGCAAAATTTCAAAAAAATCCAAAGCGTAGTTATTGAGAAAAGTGCGGACAGACGAACGGACAAGGATGAATTTACAGGTCCACCCTCCTATTGTCGGGTGACACCCCCCCAAACACACAAAACAAAACCCACAGAATAGATATACAACATATTTAGTCGATGCTTTAATAGCATAACACAATAAAGTACCAACACATCAACTAAATAATTGATTACATATAGTATCATTAGTCAAGCGGGCTGAGTTTTCAGTGTTTTCTTAAAACCGCAGATTTCAGTGGAAGATCAAACAAATGTATATTGTCAATTAATATAATATATATATATATATGTATATATATATATAAACATATATATGTATATACAGATATATATTTAAAATTCTTCAAGATATATATTTAAAATTCTTCAAGATTATATATATATATATATATATATATATATATATATATATATATATATATATATAAAAGAATACCGCCTGGCACTGTCCGGTCGAAAAATACGTATAAATATTATATTTTTAATCAAGCAGATTTATTTATTTATGATTATAGACCTAATTCTCTACGGATTATTATTCAATATATAATATTGATTTCAAAATTTATAAAAACAAACTACAGAACTACAATATTTTTCATAGAAATTGGACGAATTAATTGCACTCCTTGTGTTTCTGTTTGGGTACCAATATTTTTATGTTTTTATATTATTATTTACTTCAATATTTTCATATTAATAGTATTTTCATTGTAATTTATATATAATTTTTTAAACACACACACACACACACACACACACACACACACACACACACACACACACACACACACACACATATATATATATATATATATATATATATATGAAGGGGACTTGTTGTCAAACCTTAGGAGACATTTCTCAGGTAAATTAAAATTATTTGAAAACCAAAAAATGCCAAGAAAAATTTCTTTATTAAATGATAAAATCATTTTTTCTGAGACTTTCGTAGTTGACGCACACCTTAATCAAAGGTACATGTTGCTTTTAGTGTTTTAATTTTTGGTCTTTGGTTTTTTCTTAATTTTTGATCTTTGGGGATTAAATGCGCGGGAAGTGAAAAAATATCTGTTCTCATTGACGATGGCAGTCACTTTGAATTGATATGAAAATTAGGCTGGTTGGAGCGAATTTTAAATAGGGGGCTTGTCTTAGCAGACATTTCGTAGGTAAATACAAGATATGTGAAAAACAGAAAATGCCAAGACACCTTTTTTATTAAATGATAATATCTTTCTGAGACTTTCGGTATTAACACACACCCTTAACAAAAAGGACTTTTGCTTTTAGTGTTTTTTTCCCCTTCATTTTGATGAAGGGAATATAATTCACGTGGAGTGAACAAAGAATATATATAGATGTATTTACATTAAAAATTATACATTATACTATTTTTACTATAAATAGGTTTTATATAGTAAAACTTAATTTTTTTATAGATTTTAATTTGTTCTATGAATCTGGTATGATTGATTTGATATGACTTAGAAGTAAGAAATATCAGTTAATGATCTTATTTAATTGTCTAAATATCAGCACATCCTTTAATCATCCGTATTACTAAAGCAGAAACATAAATAACCTCCCTCTCTCTCTTTATCTATAACCGCCCACATATATATTCTAATTATTATGTAATTAAGCACTCTAGTTTTTCTCGTAAGTTTTAACCTATAAAACCAACTTACATTATATATATATATATATATATATATATATATATATATATATATATATATGTCAGTGCGTCCGTTCAGTCACAAGAGACAATAGACGACGCCGTAAGGGTAACTGTGTGTGTAATTGTGAAGCAAGGGGTGCGCAATGTCCAAAGCACACCTCTCCTGAATTGGTACTGCTTGGGTTCAGTGGCAACGAGGGGCCCAAGACTGACTAGAAACAATGACCACACACACACACACACATATATATATATATAGTTTTATTTTTAATATAATTATCCACTGACACGTGTTTTGTTATTTATGACTCATCAGCGTGGCTGAATCTAGCGATTGGTTAAAGGGAAAATTATTCTCAAATCGCATTTAGGTAAAAATGCATTTTCATAAATAATTTAATTCATTCAAAACGTATCGCAAAAACAAAAAACAAGAGAGAGAGAGAAAGAGAGAGAAAGAGAGAGAGAGAGAGAGAAAGAGAGAGATGTTTTTATAGCGATACTTTTTTTTAATGAATTCAATTATTGATACGAAAGTGCATTTTTATCTAAAGGCGAGTTGGGAATAATCTTTCCTTTGACGAATTTCTTACCCCCTAAATGGAGAGCGGCATATATATTATTTTTAAAATATATATAATACATAATATATATATATATATATATATATATATATATATATATATATATATATATATATTCAAAAGTAAAAGTAATTTTTTTAGTTTACAAAATATTGCTTAGTCGTGTTGTTGTTTATGCCCTAACCGATACATCGGCTGACGCGAAATATCATTTATATATTAGATAGCTTGCTTATTAAATGATAAACAGAGCGAAGAAGTCTAACGTCACAATTCAATAAAGGAAAGTGTTTGATAATAAAGCTAACTTAATTATCTTTTCGACTTACATCTTTAAGATGTTTAAGATGACAGCCAGGAGGGTCTGTCTTACGTTTTCAATAGAACAACAACGGCTCCAAGGGTATGCAAGAAATAAGAAGACTTGCGACCACACCGAGGTCAGTACAACAATAAGCCCTGTTAGACCATTCTGGATGTTTTCTGATCAACACCAAGAAAGGCAAAACTACAGTAATGTTAAAAATCATGTCCCTCGTATATTAGTCGAGTAATCTAATCGAACGAAATTGTCTCATCGTATTTACTCACTGAAGCACGAGTCAACGATGGATAATAGATTACAATATAAATACCCTTTAGATGACCGAAGTTAAGCAAGGTTGAGCCTGGTCAGTACTAAAACGGGTGACCATTTGGAAAGTCCAGGTGCTGTATATTTTCTCATCATTCGTATCTCTACATTGTTTCTAATCCTCCTGGACTCAAACAGTACCGATTTAGGAGGGGAGTGGTTGGCAATGTGCAATCTTTACTTTACGATTACACGAACAACCGTCCTTACAGGAGGTATCCATTGTCTTTCGAAACTAAACGGAGGCGTTTTTACTATATAAGTACAGTAGCTGCCAGGAAATATATTTTCAAGTTTAACAATGTTGGGTTAAAGTTAAATTTACGAAAAAAAAGTTGCACGTTAAGCTTGATTTTCGAGAACTCCATGTTTAATTCCAATAATTGAAATCAATAAAACTACAGTATCGAACAGTTGCCTTCTTTAAGCTGTCTGATATAGATAATATATAGACAGTAAATTTATTCCCGCACTATCAACTGAAATCAAACCTCTGTCCCATCGCCGAAATGTTGCATCTCTGTGCCTGTTTTACAAGTATTTTAATGGAATGTGCTTCGATGAACTTCAAGCACGTATACCCCCGTGAGACAACTACTCCCGACTAAACGATAAACAACAAAATCTCACCCCTATACTGTTGAGATCTGGGAAAGTCTTTTACTCAAATCGTTTCTTCCCTGCAATTGCTAGACTTTAAAATTCCCTTCCGAATCCCTGTTTCCCTAAGTACACTAACATGTAAAAGCTTAAGTATAATGTGAACAGACATCTCACTGCTTAACTCCCTACACATTTTATCCCAAATATTAGCTCCGTACGTCAAAGTGGCACTGTGACTTGGTTGTGGTGAATAACAGCAAAAATACATTTAAAAAGTCCATTATTTGAAGTTTATTCCTATACATACATAATTAGCAGCACTTTTGTTTGTATGTCCGTCCGTATTTTAGTATTTTAAAGGGGAATAATTACATGGACTCTCCTGGCGTCAAATAGCGCTGATTTTGTGAGGAACATATCCTAGACTTTAATTTTGTTAGAAGACCAAGGAACCATAAAAATGATATTTGTTTTTGTTGCTAGGTGTTTTTAATTAAATAAAAATATGTAGTTTTGGAATAATTAATTTTACTTTTAATTTTTTCATACACATAATATTGTAAGGTCTGCTTAGGCCAGTAGAGTCTAATCTTTTATTGTATCTTAGTATGTACTGCCTATGTGTTCCATTTTTTTCTCGGAAACTGCTAGGTCGATTTGCTTGAAAATTTTTACGAATCTTTGATATGATAAAGTGCAGCTGGCTGTTAAAGTATTCGTTCGATGCAAAATACGTAATGTTTAATAAATGTTTATTGTTATTATATATTTGCCTCGTACTACTGCAGTTTTAAAATTTCTTAAAGATTTATTTATAAGCAAATCATACAGTTATGTAAATCTATTCTTTAGGTAGCTATATTTAAAACTGAATCCATGAAATGGCGGAAAGTCAAACTAAGTTTATTTCGCCATAATCATCTGTAAAATTGGGTACATATTTTCTTTTATTATTATTTAAAACAAACTACTACAAATAGTTGAATAGACACATTTGATTAGATTTTTATCAGAGAAAATAATACATTTCCAAGTAAAAAAATCTGTTTCCGTAGGTAACATTTCTCTTATGTAAAACTAATGTGTTTTAATTTGTTTTCATTAGTATTCATGATAAAACTAACGTTACAGTGTAGTATCTGTTTCGATATTATACTTACTCTTTTCACTTTTCGGTCAGTAAGCAATAAATCGTTCCACACTGTTACTTACTATACATATATTTCCAAACACTTTTCAAAATAGGCTTAACTTAAATTGTTATATCTGATTTTTTTCTCTCTTTTGTCCGTGAACAATAAATTCTTCTAAACTGCAGTAATGTATTTATTACCCCATTCACCAAACAAACAGATAAAGTAATCTTTCTTTCAACCGAAAATAAAGATTTTCTTTTCTTACGTAAGTTGGACAAATTTCTGAGTTATAACAGTTGTAAATGGTTTAAAATCGGCTGGAAGTCCCTTGAGGGTCATTGATATCAACAAGCTATCGCTTATTATTTCACCTGAGAGTTTTAAGGCATTGACGGTTGTTTCTGCCCTTATGACGTAGTCGGTAAGCGTTTCATCCTCGTTGCGTTTCAAAGACGTTAATTCTGTATATAGGGATATTATTTTCGGTTTCCCTTTTGATAAATAATGTTCTCATAATATGTTCAATGCTTTCCTCCCATCATCCAATGCGTCTCTTATAATCAGAGACAGACTTCTATCGTCTAAACATTGAATCAGTTCTGCAAAAACAGTCGCGTTGTTTTCGAGAAATTCGGGGTCGTTTGGATTCTCTGTTGTAGATTGTATGACTTTGTGTAGTTTTCGAATCCTTAGATATCCCAAAAATTTTACCTGCAACAATTCGAATTTAGATTCCGATCCGTCAAAGAAAAGACGGTGGCTGGGCCCATAACCTGTTACGTTTTGAGACATTGTGTTGAACAAAGATGGCGGCGTAGTTCAGATCAGTAACCAAGATGGCGACCAAGAATCAAATGCTGTCCGTGGCGTAGTTAACCTCTTAAGTTCTGAGATATTATGTTGAACAAAGATGGCGGCGTAGTTCAGATCAGTAACCAAGATGGCGACGAAGAATTAAATGCGGCCTGTGACGTAGCAAACGGCGAACTGATTGAATCCAAAATTCGACAATGTTTATAATAATTTTGCGACGTTTTCATTGGTTGGTCAGCACAGCCGTTGGTTATAAAAATGATTGGCGAATCCATTCGTTTCATACCCCATCAGAAGTCAAACACATTTTACAAGTGTTACAAAACTTCAGTTTTCATTTCTCAATAACAATAATGAAGTGAGGTTTATAAATACTACTGTTTTGAAAGGGTCCTTTTTTTTTTTTTACATTTTTTCATTTTTTAAAAAATGTATTTATTGTTCCTATTTCTTAATTTAAACTCTAATATTTACATAAAAAATGAATTCAGTCACTATTTCGATAAATCAAGAACGATTGGTGAGCTATTTGCGTTACCCCATTTTTAAAGTCATTACATATGAATCATTACTGGTTCGCACAATGTCCATCTTCGTTAAAACATCTTTTCAATTGCATTTTAACAGCATAATAGCCCAAAGAAAATAAGACAATGTTCAATATTTTATATTTCAAGATAATAGATCACTTCCCTGTAAAAAATTAACAAGTAATACGCAGACATTTGCCGCACAGTTTGCGATGACGACACGTATAAATGCTTGATTTCTCATTGTTGCGGCGAGACCATTGAGGTGGGCGCATTTCCTTTTATAATACTCAACGTTTTCTCTTTTAAATATATTTAGAAAGTAAACTTTTGCAAAAATTAGATTTTTTTTTAGACATTCGATGGATGGAATTTATGAAAACAGGGCCCACGTAACTAATACAATAATTTTAATCATTATCTTTACTGTAGGAAAACATTGTTATTTTGATTAAGAAATATCTTTAGAATTGTTTTATATTCTACCGGGACAATGTCAGGACACAGGTGCGGCTATATTTACATGAATTGATCCATTTACAGATTTCCTAGTGTATATATATATATATATATATATATATATATATATATATATATATATATAGTCACTTTTGAAGTAAATACTTAAAGTTTACGCATAAATCTATACTTTCGTATATTAAATTTATGTGAATAAATGAAGTAGTTATATATATATATATATATATATAAGAGAAAGGTAGTTTGCTTGAAGCATGACTGGTAAATAGATATGGAAGAGTAAAGAAGGATATAGCAATGCAGTGAACCGACTGTTTTATTGACCTGGCATATGAACAAAAATGGACAAACGAAAGATAGTCTTATTTGTTTTGTTATTTTATTTAACTTCGTATATCCATTTATTTCTCAAGATAATCACAATACAAATCAGTAAATATAAACTTACTGTTTGGTATAACCGGGACGGCGTAGGTCTTAATATTTCGAAATGCAACCTCTTTTTCAAAAGAAAATGGACCTAAGAATGTCTCCCAAAAAGGAAAAAAACATTTAAGTATCAAAAGGTCTCTCTGGCCTCCTAGCCATATGTTACATGAACAGACTTGAAAGGCTAACTTTCAGCACCTGCAACTCGTACACTCTCTTTACTAGATATATTGACGACATTCTTATTATCATGCACTCTTGTGAAGAGGCGATCAACATTTTCAACAAGTTCAACAACCAAGACGCCTATCTACAATTCACCATTGTATACCCAGGCTCTTCTGGCTCGCTCTCACTCAAAGATTTTAACGTCATCATCAATGTAAGGTACCCCATACGTACTACATTCTACAGTAACTATGCCGTCAGGAACCTTTTTATCAACTACAAATCCGGCCTACTACTTAAAGATAAACCCAGTTAAGCACTTGCAGCAGAACAGATGTCCAAGACTGCTGACGAACCAAGCACACCCTCAACTTCCATCAAACTCTCTCTGTCAACGGCTACCAAGCTTCAGTCATATCTAACCTCAACAATAGAAAACGACGCAGAAACCACCCACTATCTAACACCTGCTTCCTCAACCTTCCTTTCCTCAATGATAGAATCTTCATGGCAATCCGTAAGGCCAGCAATAGCGAGAAGCAATAGTAAGAAACTGCACATCCAAATTATTCATACTAGTCCTTCCTTACGATAACATCTTAAAAAAAAAAACACTGGATCAACATACCCGATACCGTTAAAATAAAAAAATTAAGAAAAAGAGAAGAATAAAAAAAACAAAAAACAAAAATAACCTAAATAATAAATCAAGACGTAGATAAAGAAAGAATTAAAAATACAAAAATACAAAAATAATTAAATTAATTAGATAAATAAGTACATAAATAAAAGCATCTCCTCACCCCAAGGATTCTGGATTTCTTCTACCAACGGATCTTTATATCGCCGAAGAGGACGACTATTTCGTATGCCCTTCGAAATAACGGTATGGGACAATAACGGTATGGGACAATAACGGTATGGGACAACCCAACATTCTTGATATATCGGGTTACTCATTTTTCCCTGGGTCACTACTCCTCCGATCTGGCAGTAATATCCCGGAAAACGTTGAACTCATTCTCATAATGGACTGACCAGGTTGTATGAAATCCATTTTTCTATGACTCTCATTCACAATTCAAATAACATTTTCAATATATGTGCTGAAAAGCAAAATATTTGTTTATTCATAGCTGAACATTTTGCTAATTGCATTTCATTTCCTTTGATGATATAAGCCATTATTGAAAATTCATGGATTAAGGAAATAAACATAATTTTTCTCTTGTTTCAAACAATAAATTCTTAACTTTAATATATGTATGTATATTTTTGATTTTCAGAATTAAACTTTAAGTTTAATTATAATTAAACTTGAACAAAAATGTCTATATTAACATATATAAAATTCTCTCCTTTTTAAATGGGATATTAATAAACAAATATATAATAAAAATAAAAAATAAGATCAGCACATTTTATTGAAGCACATAGCCTAACACAAAAATTTCATAGGTTTAACATTAACGCTGTCTTCATGACGGATTAACAACTTTACTTACTTCAGGTAAGAATTTAAATTATAACCGGTAAAACCCAACAATAATTAAAAATAAAAAAGATTAAAATGAAATAGATTAAATTAAACAGATGAATAAATAAATAAAAAATTGAAATGTCTCTAGCAATATGAATATAGAAAGCCATGTATAAACCTATTTTCTGCTTTACATTTGTCCCGTCCTCACATTCATTTCCGTCTTATCCTTTTAGGGGGGCATTCTTTGGTCACTTTTACTTTGAAAAAGAGATTTTATCTCGAAATGTTAAGACCTCCACCATGCTGGTTACATCAAACAGAAAGTCCGTATTTACTGATGTGTATTGTGATTATATTGAAAAATAAATGAATATACAAAGTTGAATAAAATAACAAAACAAGTAAGACCGTCTTTCGTTTGTTCATTTTTGTCAATACAACAGTCGGTTGCTATAGCCTTCTTATACTCTTGCATTTATATATATATATATATATATATATATATATATATATATATATATATATATATACCTTTCTCTCTCTCTCTATATATATATATATATGTGTGTGTGTGTGTATGTTTATGGACATATGCGTGTACATGCATTTATATGTTTCTTTAGTTATGGCATCATGAATCATTTTTGTGACGGAAGTATAAGTCATCTCCGTTCCGGAAGATACGTTGTATGTCTAATACTGTAGCACGCGTTTCCATTTCTTGCTTTGCAATCAACTTCCTTTCCGCAATCCTCTCATATACTTTTATAGTATGTTCAGCCATCTTGTCGAGACTACTACACATCGAGAAAAGAAAATCCTACACCGTCTCTTTAATAACGACGACGTCACCGCTGGTTATGCTAGCAAGATCACATTATGCTCGACAAGATGGCGGCGACATGAAACTACAGCCAAATATTATAGCTGTTAAGCATACATTCTACTTCTTTGAACATTTTTATGTACTTGTTATATTCTTTACTTGTGGTTGTCTTTCATGCTTTCGTACCTTTTTCTTCCCTTTGATTTATTATTAGTATTTATTCCTCTTGTCCTTATTTTAAACTTGATCCTTTTATTACTCGATATCTTCTGTTTTGTACTTTCTATTCTTGTTTTTTTTTATATTTGCATATTTCGTATTCTTCTCTTTTCTATCTCCTTGTATTTTTTCTTTTTTTCTTGTATTTTTCTTGTATTTTTCTTATCTTTCTTTTCCTTCTTTCTTTCTTTCTTCTTTTTCTCCTTTTCTTCGTCTCATCTTTTAATTTTTATTTGATATATTCTTATGTTTGCCTTTGTTCTTCGTACCATTCGAGCTCTTTGTATTTTTTTTATTCTTCTTACTACCGCTTTATTTATATACTAGCAAAAGTACCCGCCGTTGACTGGGTTCAAAAACAGCCTACAGAAAATGGACTCTAATTTATTAAAGTATGATAGGTAATTAAAATGAAGGGTTGTAAAGAGATAGCTTCGAATTCGGGAGTATCAAAACCAAAGCAAAATATGATGAAAGTAAAAAATAAAATAGATAAACCCCATAATTTATCATACCATACCTGTTCACACTGAAACACTTATCACAATATTCTGTGGATCTATATTAAAAAACTTGTTAAACTTTGTGACATATTTCCATTCTATGGAGATCAGGCGCGAACGAACACCCCGTAATTTTATTATACCGTATTTCTTCAAACTGAACCATAATTATCAAAGTATACTTACGCAGATAGATATGAAAAGTCTTTATTAAAGTTTGTGTCTATTTCTATTCTATGGAGGCCAGGCGCGAACGCAGACCCCATAATTTTATTATACAATCCCTATTTAAGTTAAAACATACTTATGAAAGTATTCTTATGTACATCTATATCAAAAACACTTGTAAACGTTTTTTTTTAATTTAAAATTTTTTTATTTTCATACTTCAGACCTCACAATTTTAATGAACCACCGTTCTGCAGGATCATATATACCCATTCCTGTGTCTCGATACATCTTCTATCATTATATGTAATCAGTTTTTTTTAAATAGTTAACCATATAAGAGCCTATTCGTGACCACACACACACACACACACACACGCACGCACACACACACATTCAGCTTTATGTTATAGATATAATTTCTTCTGCTTCAAAGTATTAAATCGCCTTGGATTTTATCTACATTGATTTACAGTGTATGTTTATTAAAATATATATATATATACAGTGCACATACTCTGTATAAAATGAAGCAAAGGTATATGCTGCGCAAATTATAGTAGTGCGTACGAATATAATTTTTCCTTTTCTAAAGTATTATTATTTTTTCTGAATATACCTGGTCAGTTCTTATGTCCTCAAAAAAGCCATAATCTCTAATTTTTAGTCAGTCGGAGAAAATTCATTATGCGATGTATCCATTTTTTTAAAAAGGAAATCGCTTAAGACAAAGTGTGAAGCCACATGACGTAATAAGCCAACAAGAACGAAAACAAGTTCATTTGTGTGCTTTCCGCCATTGCACTTTTATTTCAATGAATAAATAACTAGTAGCAAATATTAAAAATAATAACAAGTAGGTCATGTATAAGTGATATATATATACGAACACATATAGAACATAATCATATTACACGTCGGTTCTCATTATATTACTAAAGTTAAAATAAAACGTAACATAACATGTGACCGCAGCCTAGATTGAACTTACTACATGAGTTTGATGTGTAATTGAAATCTTGTCCGTAGGTGAATACTTAATGCCTCGCTAGGGCTATCAAGGGTATTTTTTATCGTGACGCCATCACTATATGGGTTGCCTACTACGACTTAAGAGAGGCTCATCTACCCTCGAAAGAAGGATAGACCGCGCCAGTTTCCCAACCTAGTATTTTACCTCACGGTACACATAGCGCCTCACATTCCCAAATGGTCACCCATCTGAGACTGGCCAGGCTCAACGTTGCTTAACTTCGGTGATCTGGCGAGAACCAGTGTGTCAACGTGATTGTGCTGTATTTAACTAAAGTTAAACAATGTTGAGTCTGGTCAGTACTAAAGGTGTGCCCACTTGGTAATACCAGCCACTGTATGTGAGAGAGTGGCGATATCCTCCTAAAGCCTAAAACATGAGCGGGATACACATGCGATTTGGATCTATTGTTTTCTTTTTACATAGGAGTCACCACTTATCTATAAAGGATGTCTCTAGTAATATGCAGGTAGAAAGCCGTGCATAAAACCTTTTTCTGCTTTACAGTTGTCCCGTCCCCACATTCATTTCGGCCTTACGAGATTTTAATGTTTTTCTTTTTGAGGGACATTCTTTGGTCACTTTACTTTGAAAAAGAAATTTTATCTCAAAATCTTAAGACTCCACCATGCCGGTTACATCAAAGAGTAAGTTCATATTTACTGATTTGTATTGTGATTATCCTGAAAAGTAAATTGATATACGAAGTTGAATAAAATAACAAAACAAGACCGTCTTTCGTTTGTTCTTTTTATGACTCAAAGCTAAGGGTTAAAGAGTGTACAGTAGTCTCTAGGAGAACATCGTAGTAATCGTTAGTAGTGGAAATTTGGTATATTACTTAATTGGAAACGGCTCATCAAGAATTGATGTTTATACATGTTTATATATTTAATGTTCTTAGACGCGTCTTTGTTCGGGAGAAGTAGGTTATCCCTGCCAGGATGGATGTTGCACTAGGAAAAGAGAACACAGACACACGAGTAGTAGTCACAAAATTGTATTGCCATAGAAATTGCTAGTTACCGTAGAACCCCGGGATTCGGCATTAAAAAGTAGTAACAAAATACAGCGCAGTATATCACACACACACACACACACACACACACACACACACACACACACACACACACACACACACACACAAATATATATATACTCAAATATTATAAAAACAGCGTAAGGCGGGGAAAATACCGTAACCAGGGGCCGAAAAAACATCGTATTCCACATCGTAACGTGAAAGAACCGTATCCAAGAGCTATCGTATCCCGGGATTCTATTGTATTTAGTAAGTTTTGATCATCAAATATATATTTTGTGTTCATTCTCGAATTAAATATTCTCTATGCACCTCAACCACGAAATATTTCTACCAAACTCCGTCCCAAAGGTTTTCAGCCACACGTTGTGGACTACAAGGATTCTCGGGGTTCGGTTATATATATATATATATATATATATATATATATATATATATATATATATATATATATATATATATATATATATGTGTGTGTGTGTGTGTGTGTGTGTGTGAGTTTGCTGCTTGGGATAATAATAAAATAAAATGGCACAAAGTTCTTATTACATGAGATAGCTCAATAGTGAGATACTAGAGCTATAAATATTTTTAAAAGGAACAACTACTCATATAGTTACTCATTTTCAAAATGTTAGTCTCTTATAAGTAAGAATATGCGTACAATTGTTTCGCCCCCGATGTTGACATATAAGTATATAATAGTTCATTAATTATTCCTTTGTCAACTGGGCAAACTCATCAGCGCATCGGAAAGCCAACAAGGCAAAAGTTTCACATACCTCGAAGATATTCTTATTAACGTGGCAGATATTCATTTTTACTTTTATCCACAACGTATATGTAATGCGTCAAGCAGACACTTATTTTTATAATAAAGTACTCTTGACGTCCAGTAATTCCTTATTTAACTGTCATATTTGCAGTAACGTTTTAATAATTACATTTCAGACACACAATATTATTTTCCATTAATCAAATTTTCAATATTATTTAATTAATTCTTATCGTCATATTTGTTATTATTTTCAAATTTCAAACCAAACAGCTTTTAGTATACGCTTATGTTTTTCAGCATTGTATAAGTTTACATTATGCGATCGTAGCCCCGGAGTTGAAATAAGATATGCAACATTTTTTTTTATAATTCAATTTCAAACTCCCAAGATTATTATCCCTTAATTAAATTTCAATATTATTTTCAGATTTATACCATTATCATTACAAGCAAATACTATAAGAAATTCTGCAGAAATAAGCAGGCTCTTTATTGGTCGGTTTGTCCGCCCACGTATTTGTTTTAACCAATGAAATTGCATGTTATTACTAACTGCCGAGGATGTTCTTGGCGCCAAAATTATCCTTTCAGATCACCAGAATTCAAAAAGACGAAGGCATCGAATTCTCACTCGTGGCTCGAAGCCTCGCAATTATCTTGTCACTATGAAACGTTTTAATGCTGAAATGTGGGGCGAAATATTACCATTTATTTTTTGCACAATGTTGTCCTCTGTGAATTAATTGACTTTCTTCATTACTATTAATGTCTGTCAAGGACGAAATTAAGGTCTACTGTTTGACCTGCCAATTAAAAGTTGTTTAAGTATTTAAATACTTAAACTTTTAATCGTGATTTTCCATGTCTCACTGACTTTAGCAAATAATGTGTAAACCATTATAACTATTAACTAATATTTTCTCCTCTGAATCAACAGAGGTCTTCACGAGGCTATCAGACTTGCAGTATCCATCTTAGAAGATATCTCTCAACTCTTCAATCTGCGCAATTCTTCGTCGGCGGAAGTTTTCTACCCAGCTTTTATCGAAGACGAACTATTATCCCTTCGGGGACGTTACCAGCCCATAGTGGCAGATAGCTGAAGATGGCGCATCTTTTGCAACATGGATATTTTTGCTTTAATAAAATTTACGTTGAAATTTAAAAGGTGAGCCTGTTGTAATTCTGTTTGGGTTTCTTCCATTCTGCCAAGGACAAAAGCCTTTGTGAGGATTTTCTCACAATACTTATGTTTGCCAGCCTCGCAAATGCTTTGTTTACATTTAGCGATAGTAATCGCAGAGGTTTATGTAAACATCCCATCCGTTTTGATAATTCAACTCAAAACTTTTCATTTATTATTCGTTATCATTAATAATTTAGGACTTAAATTGTAGCTCGCCTGTTATGATTACGAGGGGTTAATTATACACATTTAAACCATTTATTTGAAATATTATTTAACCGGGTGTAATTGTCATTAACTATTAGTTACATGTTTAATTTTATTTTGGGTATTTTTACAGACTATTAAGTTCAAAGTTAATTAATAGTTTACATATAATAATTATTTATTTAAAAAATAAAAGGGGGTAGATTGGGAAGTAGAAAGATCTAATAAAGTAATGGACCCTTCTACAGAATTAGGACGAGATCTTCGGAAATCGTCAAACTGAATTACACATTAAAACAATGGTATCTATGTATTCATCGTATTTTTAGGATGATTATATCCAAGACTTTCGAAAATTGATGAGGTAGAATATTTTTTATTAAAGAAAAAAAAAAAAAATAGAATTTGATGAAAACGATCGTAAAACACAGGAGAGTTCAATAGGGAGGTAATTTTCCGTTCTAATTAAACAAAAACTTGTAAAACGATTAAAGTTGTTTTGTTTAATAATTCAGTCATATTCAGGTAATGTCGACTGCACAATTTGGAAGCTACCATTGTAACTTATTAGAATTAACAAAAATCAGTTGAAACCATATCTTTTTTTTATCTGAAAACTCTATTTATCGTCTACAAAATATCGTCTCAATAATGTAAAACCACCAAGAAACATAAATACATAATAATCATCAAACTTTAATTACATCAGTAGAAATTTCTAAAATAAAATTAAACAAGTAACAAATAAGTAATTACCTAGCATAATACACGAAAAAGAAATAAAACGATATATCTGTCGCCTTTATATTATAAGTAAGGAACCAGGTTCAAATATCTTATAATTAAAATATTCCATAAGTTCGGTATAGGTATATTTTTAAAAAGAAACCTCCTATACTGACAACTTATTGATTAAAAAAGTGTTTAACGTGGTAAAGGTAGTACTTTTTAATTGAAGCTGACATAACCGGTAAATTTCGAAGAGTTCATATGCTCCTTGGACGGTGAGTAATAAATACACTGCTTCTGATATAAATTAAGCCTTCTGATACCATGATACCAATAAACTTGCCGATGTCCCTATATATATATATATATATATATATATATATATATATATATATATATATATATATATATATATATAGTTAGCATACAATAGATACTCATTAGTAGTTGAAATAAAATAAAATTATCTTTATATAAAAATATTTTTCGTAGATTGAAACCAGTGTGAAATATTATCTATATATCTATAAAAGTGAAATTGTGTGTGTCCGTGTGTGTGTGTGTGTGTGTGTGTGTGTGTGTGTCCGTGTGTGTGTGTGTGTGTGTACATTTCCCTACCAAACTACTCTGTCAATTTTCAGTCTACAGACTTGATATTTGACGTAAGGGGTATTGAGATTTGGAAAATCTGGTTATCAAAGGGTCAAAGTTCAACAATTTGACCTTTGAAAGCTACCAAACTCCTCCGCCAATTTTAAGTATAAACACTTGTAATATTAGATGTAGGTGACTTTGACACAGTGCAAATTTTTTTATTTTATTGTAGCCCACAGCAATAAATGTTAAGGGGGTCATAACTGAGGGCAGATGTAAAAAGAAATTGACCTCTACAGTCTCTACCAAATTACTCAGCCAATTTTTTTATTTAAACATTTTAAATTTTATATAAAGTGTATTCGGACATAGGGCAAGTTTTTTAATCGTTTTTCGGTCGAAAATATGGCTGCCAAAGGGGTCAAAGTTCAAACGATTTGACTTTTGCAGTCTCTAGCAAACTAATCAGCCAATTTTGGGTCTTAGCATTTACAATTTTACATGAAGGGTATTCATATATGCAGCAAGCTTTGAAATCAGTTTTTGGGCGAAAATTTTACTCCAAAGGGTCAAAGTTGAAAGAGATTACGTTTGCAGACTCTACCAAATTCCTCCGCTTATTTTGGGTCTAAATACTTGAAATGTCCGATATATGTATCGTGACCATGAGTCAAACATTTTAATATATATATATATATATATATATATATATATACACGCACACACATAGATACATATGCATCAGTCTGGAATACAATTCCATAGGGCTGCTCCCCAGTACAATGCCAACGGATTCTTATTGAATTGTCGTCTTAAATATATTTCTGAACAGTCCTGACTATTGTTCCCTATCCTTACGTTGTTATCTTATAGACCTTGATAAGAAGCGACTTCTTAGTACAAAACGTACCTCGAAAAAACTACAGGAATAGAGATTTGTATTATAATGCGGTACGAAGACGGCGAATTGGTGAAGACAACTCAACCATCGAATCAAACGAGCTTACATAAATGAAGCATGGAATAGATCAGACCATTTTAAAGAATACTCAACATAATAGAATGTACAGAAAAAGATTGAGGCGAGCAGTATCACGTCGGTGAAAAAATATATAAATTAAGGATACACTTCTGAACCATAATCAAGAAATCTAAATTGGGATACAAATTCATCAGCCGAAACATGAAAACAATATTCCGTGCAATGTCTGATGGTAGATTTGTAGCAATAGAGAATAGCCTCAGATGTGAAAAAGTGTTTAGAGCGATAAAGAGAACCGAATTTACGAGACGTAGAAAGAGAATTGAATTTAATATTTACAAAATAAATTATTGGATGAGAAAGCAAGTCCAATATTACATTAATTATATTTCAAGTTTTACTAAGAGACAAAGGTAATTACGTATCGTATATACCTGGCGAGACTATGAATTATACGTAAGTACAAATCCGATTAACGAACAGTCTACTGAACATATCTTGTTTGTAAGTCGAGCGTATTGTGTTTCTGTTTCTTTAACGTTTAACAATAATAATTTGGGACGTTTACTTTTTATTCTCATTCGGATCTTTTATCTAAAAAATGTGATTTCAGCAAGGGTTCTAATTATCTCTCGTGTCACAGAATCGGTGACCATGTTTTTGATATTGAATCATGAATATTTAGAACGATGAAGAATTTCCTCCTGATGACCTTTAACATGGAGCCCAATTCAACCTGTATCGTGTATTTTTTTGCCTGGGATTTCTTCGAGGGCTTTTCCTGGCGCCGAAGCTAGGACATTTAATCACATTTCCATAACATTTTGGCGAGATCTGAGGAAGACGAGGTAACTAGAGGAAGCAGAGCAAGATTAATATATGAGAACAGTTGCTTGTGACTGGCGATCTATACTAATTGTATACACAATGATTATATATACATACGTATGTATGTATATATACATGCATACGTATGTATACATACACACACAAACACATATATACGCACACACATACATACACAAACATACACACACACATATATATAATCATGCGTCATTATCTGACCTGCAGAAAACGACTAATATTTGACTCCCTTTATTTATATAAAATAGACGTGCATACAAAAACGGATACGCTGGTACAAATATAGATAAACATATAACAGAATAAATTTAATAAAGCATTCGACGCTTTGTATCAATCATTGTCGTACAAACATGCAATAAAAACTATATCTTAATAATTATAAAACTCTGAAGACATGCCTTGTAGACTATAATAATTATATATACTAATATTTCAGCCCGGCGTTGCCCGGGTGTTTGGAGGTGTATGTTGAGCAAAAAAAAAAAAAAAAAATGAAAAAAAAAGCGGTCAATTTTTTAACTTTGGCCCCTTAGCATTTACTGTTTTGAGCTCAAATTAAGTTATTAAGTTAGATCCATGCCCAAGGAACGTATATCTAAAATTTCAAGAGCCAAAATTGTCGGAGGAGTTAGGTAAAGTCCTCAAAGGTCAAATCGTTGAACTTTGACCCCTTAATAGCCAATTTTTTCCCAAATCTCAGTACCCTGTATATCAAATTTCGAGTCTGTAGACTTAAAATTGAGAGAGTTATTGAGAGAGTTATTGCGTAGGGAAATGTGCACACACAGACACACAGGCATACAGACAGACACGTTCACTTATATATATATAGATAATAATTGAAAATTAGCAACTCCTCTTCAGTATATATATATATATATATATATATATATATATATATATATATATATATATAGATGTTACGAGAACAGGTCCCCTGTAAGTAAAAATGAGATAGGATAGTCCGAAAATTCGAACCTGGTTTGGATGAGATGGAATAGTTTTAAAATAAATAGAAGATATGTTTGTTGAAAAGGAATTCGTTGTTATTGTGAAAAAGGAATTTGAAAAAGAACAATCACAAATGTTAAATATATTGGAAAATAGGTTAGACCAAAAATAGGTTAGAGAATTCTTGTTGGAGATATGTGTGAACAGTGCACATGAGTTCAGGATACGTGAGTCAAGGACATGCTCGGACATAGGGGAACGAGACACGTGAAGCCTGTCAAGGCCATGGAATCGAGATGCACGTTGTTGGCCATGCAATGACGTCATGGCTAAGAGATGAGTTCTCAATATAGTTGGCAGTTTTAGTGAGACACACAGACAGAGTCGAGAGAGAGAGTCGGACAGACAGAGCTGACAATGATCAGAAGGAATCCACCTTTAGAAGCGAAGGGTTAGAAGTTGAAATCATATAGGACTTTGAATTCCTTGATGTGAAATCATTGACCGGTCGAAGGAATAAAAGAAGCATCATCATTTTGTAACTGCCGTCTTGTGTTGTTTCATTCTTCAAAAACAAAGCTAAAGTGAAATTGTGTTAATAATGAACTTTGTGTATAAACCCATCTAAGTAATGTGTCTCTCCATCATTTAAGAAATGTGTCTCCCTCCCTATCATAAGAAATGACTGTTCCCCTTGTGTCCTCTCTAAAATATATGCTATAGAAACATTCACAGAACAGTATAAATGTATCTCTATCTATATCTCACTCATCCAAGTGTACTACATGTCACCGTCTCTTTAAAATGTACCCCGCCTCTCTCTCTCTCTCTCTCTCTAAATATGACCAATATGCAACATATATATATATATATATATATATATATATATATATATATATATATATACGTAAATTGAATAAAATCACAACCTACATGAATAGAAATTTACCTATTTTGGC
Organism: Euprymna scolopes; assembly: GCF_053919585.1. Classification (NCBI taxonomy): domain Eukaryota; kingdom Metazoa; phylum Mollusca; class Cephalopoda; order Sepiida; family Sepiolidae; genus Euprymna; species Euprymna scolopes. The sequence continues at coordinate 68,387,617 of NC_136497.1, forward strand.
GTTAAGCTCTTACAGCTGTTTCGTGAAAGGATGGACAATTACCTCTCGTCCATTCCCAACTATTCCCAACTAGTTTTTCAATCCGTTGTGAACACGTTTACGGATTGAAAAAACTAGTTGGGAATAGTTGTAAGCGTCTCTGAGGAGTGACTGGATGGAAGATTTACAGTTCTATGGACGAGAGGTAATTGTCCATCCTTTCACGAAACAGCTGTAAGAGCTTAACGCCAAAATAAGTGAATTTCTATTCATGTAGGTTGTGATTTTATTCAATTTACATATATATGCTCTGAAAACTCTTTTGAAAATTCATTCAGCTGAGATTATAATAGAATTGTTATTATATATAATTATATTCTAAACTTGCAACAGAAAGGAATTGTCGATAAAATAAAATAATATATATATATATATATATATATATATATATATATATATATATATATATTACTAGCAGTCTAGCCCGGCCTTGCTCGAGCCCTATGTACTGTTTATAACTTGCTCTACGTGTGAATACACTTTATGTAAGATTTCAAATGCTCAGACCAGGATTTTTCTGAGTAATTTTGTAGCGAACGCAGAGGTCAATTAAAAAAATACTTTTTACCCAATCTTGACCCTTTAATATTTATTATTTTGGTCTCAAATAAAAATATAAAGTTTTACTCATGTACAAGTTACCTACATCTAAAATTTCAAGTACTTACAGCCAAAATTGGCGGTGGAATTTGGAAGAATCTGAATGGGTCAACTCTTTCAACTTTGCCCTTTTGGCAGCAGAATTTTCACCCAAAAATTGATTAAAATGCTTGCTATGTCTGAATACCCGTTGTGTCTAAATTTCAAATGTTTAGACCCAAAATTAGCTAAGTAGTTTGCTAGACACCGCAAAAGGTCAAATCTTTTTAACTTTGACCCCTTTGGCAGCTCAAACCGATTAAAACGCTTGCCCTATCTCTGAATACCCTTTATATAAATTTTTCAAATGTTTAGACAAGAAATTAGCTGAGTAATTTGGTAGAATCCGCAGAGGTCAAATTTTCTATTAACTTTGACCTCTATTATGACCCTCTAACCTTTACTGTTTTGGGCCCAAATAAAATTAAAAAGTTTGATGCATGTCCAAGTTACCTACATCTAAAATTTCAAGTGTTTAGATTCAACATTAGCGGCGGAGTTTGGTAGAGTTTTCAAAAGTCAAATAGTAGAACTTCGACCCCTTGACAGCCAAATCTCTGTCCGAAAACCGACTAAAAAGCTTTTCCTAAATCTCAATACTCCTTATGTCAAATCTCGAGTTTCTAGACCGAAAATTGACAGAGTTATTTTGTATGGAATGTACACAAACACACACACACTCACCCAGACAATTTAACTTTTATATAACGTCGTATTCCTGTCTATTTGTTCACAATTTAATTTATATGTACAACAGGTACACTGTTTCACAAATTAATTTTCATACTGAAAACGTACTTATATACACTTTTATTCCAATGTGATTTCTATTTCTCCCTCTCTATCTATCTATCTATCTTTTTTTTACACAGCGATCACCACTTATCAAGGCCCGGAAGCCACTCAGGGATAAGGGTTATTGCAAGTACATTACGCTAGCGTGGAGATTTGATGAAGTGTTTACTTAAGGGGTCGGTTCATTAGGAATTTGTTAACATTGGACTTGAAGACATCCAAGTTGTACTCCGGTGGGAAGCAGGCAGACGGAACATCTATCTATCTATCTATCTATCTATCTATCTATTTATCTATCTATCTATCTATCTATCTATCGCTCTCTCTCTCTCTCTCTCTATATATATATATATATATATACAATTTATTCAAAGGAAATTTACATTGAATAACCTCATTTGCATATTACATTTAACAAAATCTATTTTAATAATTGACTCCATGTTATTGTTTGTTGTAATACAATTGTTTTAATGGGTATATTTATAAATATTGTTTAAAGTTGATTTAATTAATTTATTGTTACTTTAATATATGCTTAATCTAATTTATTTGGAAATTATAAATAGCTGACAACATTTGCTTTTAAAACCGGAAGTAAGGTTATTTATTTAAACTATGAGAGTTATTTCCTCTTAAACTACGAGGGTAACTCTGCGTTTGACTTTCATAGACCAAGATGGATGAGTTTTATCCTTCCCTAAATCCAACAAGTGCGAGAAATTCGGAACACCCTCCCTTTGACTAGAGAAACTAAACTAGAATCGGACGATCAAGCCTTTATGTGCTTTAGACTTAACATGCAACATAACATTAGCTACTTTTATTTTCTCTACCCTCTCCCTCAACCAAGGACTGTACCCTCATAAACAAAGTCTCTGACACTATAGATACAGCACTTTCCCTCGCCACTAGCGCACAAGTGCATGTGTTTGGTGACTTCAATGTCTACCACAGCAACTGGCTTGGATTTTCTACTCACACAGACGCAGCTGGTATGACTACATATAGCTTCTCTATATCTCATTCCCTATCACAGATGGTTACGTTTCCAACCCGTTTCTCAGACCAGCAAGAAGAACACGCATCACTTCTAGATCTGTTTCTGACCACTGTTCCCGATGATTGTGTAACTAATGCCCACAGCCCACTTGGGAAGTTGAAATAGCCCTAAACTTTAGAGCCAAAACTGAAGAGTCACTGCTCAAAACAACGAGATATTATAAAAAGGCTGACTGGGAAGCCATCAGGAATCTCATCAGGGACGCCCCATGGCAAAATATCTCTCAGTTCCTGCTGAACAGTGCGCAAATAAGACCACTGAATGGTTCAAAACAGCAATTGAAGCACATGTTCCCACACGGAAATTTTATAGCAAGCCCCACTCTCCCCAATGATTTACTTCTACTTGTGCAACCGCCATCGCGCAAAGCCAGCATGTGTACCGCAGATTTAACCGACATAAGTCCAGTTCAAACAGGCAGAAGTATATAGAAGCCAGAAATAACTGTAAGAAAGAAATACCGACAGCTAAGAGAGAATTTACTGAAACCACAAAAAAAAAAAAAAAAAAAAAAAAAAAAAAAACGCATCGAAGCACAGAAATTAGGGACCCGCGACTTCTGGAAAATCTACAACAGTGTAGTAAATAATAGGCAATCAACAATTCCCCCACTATCCAACAACTATGAGGTTGTTTGCTCTGCAACTGAGAAGGCTAACATGCTTGCCAGTAGGTTTGCCTCCAACTCCACACTGGACCCTGCAAACCACCCCCTCGCTGACTTTCCTTTGCGGATAGACGCCACACTAGACGATCTGAAAATTACCCCTTCTCAAGTGCATGTTATCATAAGAAATCTTAACACTGCAAAGCATGTGGACCTGATCTCATCCCGGCTGTGCTATTAAAAAATGCTCCGCCGAAGTAGCTCCAGTTCTCTCCAAACTTTACAACAAATGCCTTAATTAATATTGCTTTCCTGCCTGCTGGGAAACTGCTTCCTTAGTACCAGTTTTCAAGAATTCTGGCGAAAGAACTGACCCAGTAAATTATCGCCCCATTAGCCTCCTCCCACTTTTCGCCAAAATATTTGAGACAAGAATTAACAAAGCTCTAGTCCATCATCTTACAGATGCTAAACTTCTGACTGACCAACAATATGGATTTAGACAAGCCCGTTCAACAGCAGACATCCTAACTGTAATCTCAGCACGTATATACCAGTCACTTGACAAAGCGGGGAAGAGTAGAGAGGTAACTCTAGATATATCTAAGGCTTTTGACAGGGTATGGCATGAAGGTTGTCTCAGGAAAATCAGATCATATAGTATCACTGGAAGAATACATAACATAATTAAATCCTTCTTAGATTAGAGAAAAATCCAGGTTGTCCTCGACGGTCTTACATCTAAACAATATGATATAAATGCGGGAGTGCCTCAGGGGTCTATCCTAGGACCTCTGTTATTCCTAATATTCATAAATGACCTCTCTGACAAAATTGTCTGTGAGATGGGTATATATGCTGACGACACCACACTCTATAAACAGAAACGACAGGAAAACAAATGAACTCATATCTAAAGAAATGGCAGAAACACTAGAGGATGACGTCCAATCTGTAGTGGAATGGGGACATAAATGGATGGTAACATTCAATGCTGCCAAGACAAAACTCGTTTCCTTCAATAATTACAAGAAACCTTCTCTACCACCAATAGCAATGGCCAACGACTCTTTATCTGAAAGTACATCCTTTAAACTCCTCGGCCTAACTCTCTCAGGAAACATTAGTTGGAACAACTACATCGAGAGTATCGCTAGGACCGCTGCGAAGAAGGTAGGTTCTCTCTACCGTGCTAAAAAGATACTAACGCCCGAAAGTACCTCTATACGGCCACCATTCGCCCATGTATGGAGTATTGTTTTCATATTTGGGCTCGTGCATCTACTACTAGTCTCTCGCTCCTAGAAATTGTTCAAAAGAGAGTCGCCAACCTGATAGGTCCTGAACTGTCATCTAATCTTCAGCCCCTGTCCCATCGACGAAATGTTGCATACCTCTGCCTTTTCTACAAGTGCTTTAACGGTGAATGCTCTGACGAACTGCAAGCACTTGTACCCCCTTGACGTAAATACCCCCGACAAACCCAACAAGCAGCTAAATCCCATCCCTTCACAGTAGAGATCCCTAGATGTAAGAGAGCCTTCTACTTCAGTAGTTTCTTCCGCAGCGCAGCTAAACTTTGGAATTCCCTGCCGGGTCCCTGCTTCCCCAACTGTACTGACATGCAGAAGTTCAAGTGTAACGTGAACCGACATCTTGCTGCCCAACTCCCTGCACAGTACCCCTGATGCCTATGTCCCTGATAGAAGCCGCCTAAAACAAAGTGGCAATATGCCTTGTTTGGGTGAAAATGTTAAAAAAAAGAAACGAGTAAATAAAACTGTGACAAAGTATCAGATAGTTTTATTGTAGATTTATTATTATTCGACTGGGATAATTTGCAGGCAAATGAGAAAAAAAAAACTTTATATATTATAGATTATTAAAACCTTTCATAACCAAAAGATGAGATTACATGAGAGTGAAAGTTGATTATTTCTAAGTTTTTTTTTTAAAGAAAAAGTTCGCGTTTATCTATAACAACTACATAAAAGAAACTTTGTGTATGTGTGTGTGTGTGAGTTCGTTGTTTATTGACCCGAAAACAACTCGGCTGGTTTTTATGAAATTTCACCCGAAGGTACTTTATGCGCCTGGCAAGGGTTTTTGATGGCAGTTGTAACCGAATGTCTTCGATACGTACCGATAATTGATAATTAAAATAGTCCGATGAAAGAAGGAACGGGCGACTTTTACCAAAGTTAACACCTTACACAGCCTAACATCACAAATACATTATTACCACACAGCTCAAAAGCCTAACATATAAAATTAGCAGTAAGTTTTTGGATATGATCGGAGCGTGTTCGAAATTTAAATTTAATTGTAACCATATAACCGCACAAGCAGTAAGGCCATACATATAAAATCAACAGTAGGATCTTTGATATGAGAGAAGTACGTACGAAATGAATGTTTCTGTTAAGAGCACAATTAAAGTATAATAATTGACTTTTGCATTTAAACCTTAATTCAAGCCATTATATATGAAAATTATTGTATAAAGTCAACAGTAGGTTCGCTACAGTGCAATGTAGACTATAACATATTGTGAACTATGTTACAGCGAGAGACATGTGAAGCGTCGTCCCTGTGCATCGCGATTAGTCCCCAGCTAGAGCAGGCAATTAACCGAATTGAAAAATGGGCTCTTTCTCTGATTTCGATGACAATAAAAATATGGGAAAATGAAACATTCCTTGATCATCATCCAATCCCGGGCAACGTTGGGCCTCCCTGCTAGTATATGTTAAGTTAAACATTTTCTTTTATTAATTTCACAATTAGCCTGATTAGTACATATCAAATGATACCTTTTTCTATAACAATATTTAACAACAATAAAAAAACGTATTCACCAACTTGTTATCTTTGCAATCTGTAAAATATTTTCATGCTGAGGAAGAAATTTTGATCGTTGATTTTTATTTCGTATTAAAAAATAATATTGAGTTACTTTTTAAAACGGTTGAATGTAACATAGTGAGGTTGTATATATAAACGTTCGTCTGTTTACGTGTCTATTGAATGTATATGACTTATTTATATTTATGTGTTTCTCTTATCGTCTTGTGTTGATGTGTATGTACATCGATATATTCACATATACAGTTCAACAACAGATATATAATATTTACAACAAAAAGGGACGGATAATAGTTCTCTGGCCAATCGGAGAAACATACCAAGTCCATCTTTGGTCTTATTTAACGAAAAGCTGCAAAGATAATCCATCCCAATGAATCAATAAATCTCGAGGGGATTTTATCAGCAACTTTATCATAAAAGTTTCCCCAGTGGAAAGCTGCAGGCTGATCTGTCGATATTTGATAGGCGTTGGACCTCTCGCTCCCTCGAGTGCTCCGAGCCATTACAACTCGTCAGAACAACTCTCTGTTTGTCTCCTTCAAGCCCTAGCACTAACTGACTAAAACCCCTACTTATACAAAACATCTCCCTTCTAATGACGTCATCAACACGCATCACCGCATGATGTCTGTCACGTATACTTGTTTATCTAGCTAACGTTCTTGTTTGTGTTAGTTATAAACACTAACATTCCTTTTTATTTCTAACATAAATGTTTTTTTATTAAAACACTTTCTCTATTTTCCTCTACATAACGTTTAACAATATTAATGAGTATAACCGATCCGGATTATCTGATGTTGCACCGGCACGCAAATATAATACTACACAACGTACTTATACAAAATAATATCTTCCAAAAACAACATAGGAAAACCTAGCAATACCATATATGCGTTTAAATGGCCAATGCCCATCTAATAAGAATAGATGGCATAACCAAAACAACTGTCTCTCGCTAACTAAAATGCAATTTAACTTCTCTACCAAACTTAATAGAACGCACAATTTAAGAAATAAAAACTTCCGCAAGATTCTTACATTAAAACACTTTCATCCTCACTATTTCAAACAGTAGTCATCGGCTGCTCATTCTCAAAATACTATATATCTGAGCGCATGGACCTAACTTAAACCTGATTCTGTACGAGGGTGAGAGGGGTCTCTTAATTTTTTTATAAAACGGAACATTTTTTTATGAAATTGAAATTTCATAACAAACTGACAATTTTTAATTTGTACCATTATATACACGACTAATATAAGTCGAAAGCAACCTAATAATAACGAGTTCCTGTACACACAGGGACATTATACTAGATCGTTGGTCCGCTAGAGTGAAAAGAAGGAATTATATATATTCGTATTTGAAAACAGTTGAAACTAATAGTCCGATGATAGTACATTTTGAAAGGAACCGCAGTTAAAATATGTATGCACATATGTAGCCAACAATGTTTGTATAAATAAAGAAATCTTTGCAATAATACAGCTATATTTGTTAACATTGTTTTATAAACACCAGAGTTTCATTTGGTGAACATCTGCAGTAATAAAAATACTAATACACACACGCATATATATATTAATTCATTACACAAAATTAAGGTCAAAGTTTAAAAAATTGACTTCTGCGATATCTACCAAATTACTCAGCCAATTTCTGGTCTAAACATTTGAAATTTTACATAAAGTGTGTTCAGAGATAAAGTAAGCTTTTTAATCAGTTTGGGTCGACAATATGAGCTGCCAAGTAGTAAAAGTTCAAAAGATGTGACCTTTGTGGTGTCAGCCAATTTCGAGTCTAAAAATTTAATATTTATGCATAACGGGTATTCAGACATGCGGCAAGCATTTTAATAAGGTTTGGGACGAAAATTTCGCTGCCAAAATGTCAAAGTTGAAAGAGTTGGCCTTTACTAAATTCCTCCGCCAATTTTTGGTCTAAAGACTTGAAATTTTAGATGTAGGTAACTTGGACATGAGTAAAACTTTCTATTTTAATTTGAGAATAAAATAATAAATGTTAAGAGGTCAAAATTGGGGTCAATTTTACAAAAGAGTTGACCTCTGCGGTCGCTACGCAATTACTCTGAAAAATTTTGATATAAACATTTTAAATCTTACATAAAGTGTATTCATGTAGGGCAAGTTATTAACAGTACATAACACCTAAGCATATATATATATATATGCATGTATACTAGCAGTTAAGCCCGTCTGTGCTCGGTACTATATATATATATATATATATATATATATATATATATATATATATATAGTACTTTATATTATCTTAAATGGTGATATAATATATGGATATAGATTTTACGTATTTATTTCAACAACGATCAATACGTGAGTTAATGATTAGTATGAAAATATATATGGAAAATTATCTACACAAAAATATATATACCTAATAATCTACACAAACATATCGATGTTTCGCTTTTGCAAGGATTACAGGTATTGCCTTATGATACGTGTAGCTATATGGCTTACTTGCCATATATTTTCATACTATACTTATATATATATATATATATATATATATATATATATATATATATATATACGTAAACAACTACGATACACAGAAATATTTTTATGATTAGTAAGAGCTAAAAGCGAAAATCACCTTTTTGGATTCCCTTTTATAAGCAACTTATGTTTACAGTAACAAATACAATTACTTATGAAATGTGTTCGTTCATGTCTTATTCAGAGGCTCACACATTTACATTGCTTTAAGCTAGTGAAGCATACACATTTCTCTCTTGCATACCATAGCATATTTCATATAATTACTCATTCATTGAACGCTGTTGAAGTAAATACTTCAACATATATATGCACGCAATTTGTAATGAGATAATATTATCACTTATTATAAAGTATGCACGTGTGTGTGTGTGTGTGTGTGTGTGTGCCCAAGGAAATAAAATATTGATAGGTTGCACGAAGAAGTTGCAAGTAATACGTCTAGTCATTCAGATGAAATGTAATATTTGAGTTCATGCAAAACCCAATCTCTTTTGTATAATTATGCATATATATATATATATATATATATATATATATATATATATATATATATATATATATATACATAATTATGCATACATATATATAATTATATAATATATATAATTATATAATATATATACACTCACACACACACACACACACACACACATATATATATATATATATATATATATATATATATATATATATAGTAAGTTATAAAGTTATAAAATATATATGGCAATTCAGCTACACAGAATATTCCGCTTTTCATCCACGCTAGGATTCGTCAGGCTTATGCGTATAAGCCTGACGAATCCTAGCGTGGATTAAACGCCGAATATTCTGTGTATCTTCATTGCAATATATATTTTATAACTTACTACCTACCTCTACCTACGCATTGAGCACTGTTGAACTAAATACTTAAAGTTTACGCATGAATTTATACTTTCGTATATTAATTTATGTGATTAAAATAAGTAGTCATATATATATATATATATATATATATATATATATATATATATATATATATATAGCCATCCTCAGACAGGCAATGTTACTGTATCACAGCTCTTCAGTGCGGTGAGACTAAAATTCATCCCAAGCCAGAGATCGAACGAATAACCATTAAGTTGATAATCGGCAGTTCCATCATCATCATCATAATCATCATCATCATCATCATCATCATCATCATCATCATCATCATCATCATCAGCATCATCATCATCATCATCATCATCATCATCATCATCATCATCGTCATCGTCGTCATCATCATCATCATCATCATCATCATCATCATCATCATCATCATCATCATCATCATCATCATCATCATTCGCTCTTTGCCCAGACCAATGTGATTCTTTCTCTCCAGAGTTTCCTGTCTTCCATCAGTTGCCTCAGATCTTCAGGTTCACAATTGGCGTCGTGTGCTATTTGCTGGATGTACGTGGATCTAGGTTGTCCTCTTCTTGCGCGTCCGTGTCGTGGAGTCCATAGCAATATATCACTCACCAAATTATGCTTGCCCCTCAGACAATGACCGGCAAATCGCAGGCGTCTTTCTCTGATGGTATTAGATATGGTAGGTAGATTGCCATAAAGTTGCTGCTTCGTGGGATGATTGTGCCAAGATATATTTAATATTGTTCTTAGCATACGGGTGCATGTGCCGTCTAGTTTTCCTTCCAATTTTTTGGTGAGTGTCCAGGTTGTAGCACCGTAAACAAGGACAGACTCTACCACTGCCCTGAAGAACTGCTTTTTCAGTTTGTCAGCCAGTCTCGAAGTCCATACTGAATGTAGCCCATCCAATGCGGTCCATGCTTTTGAGATGCGAATTCCGATATCTCTCTCTGTGGTAACTATGTTGCTGCCCAGGTACATAAATTCAGCGACTTCTTTCAGTGTTGATCCAACCAAAGCCCTGATCTCTCCCTTCACATTGAAAGTCATAAACTTTGTCTTATCCGCATTTATGTGGAGACCAATGTCATTTGCAGACTTTTATAGCTTACGTAACACTGTTTGCGCATCAGCAGTGTTGTTCGCAAACAAAGCAATATCGTCTGCGTAATCTGCATCAGTTATGTGTGCTGATTGATGACGTCTGTTTCTGGATTCATTTAGGGTGAAGCCAAGCATGTTGTGTATATCAACAGAGGTGCGAAGTACAAAGTCAAGACAGACAATGAAAAGAAAAGTTCTAGCAATGAGACCATAGAACATGCGATGTTCGTAACTAATACCTCAATGTGTTAACCGCTAATAAACCATTTTCTATTCACAAAGAGCTTTGCATTACGCGTATCAATAGTAGTCGATATTATTAACGGCAGTGTTCAATATTTCGTTGCAACACAGCTCTTCGGGTTTCTTGACTTGCACAGATAACATGCCAGAGATCGAACCATTTAGTTTATTGATTGATTGTAACAGTTCAAACCACAAGGCCGATCTTTCTTTCTGCACACACACACGCACACACACACACACACACACACACACACACACACACACACACACACAGAGAAAAAGAAAAAAACTTTTTGGACTTATCTTTCCTTATTTTTCCCCATTTATTCCCCATCATATTTCCATCTCATAATTTTTTTTTCTTAATCGTTATGAACCTCGATTTTAGCTCCGTTGAGCGAGGGTCGAAACTGGTCAGCAAGATTTTTCACTTTTTATTATTAAATCCATCATGATAAATAAATTACGTATGTACATAGATATTATTAAATTTCGTACCCCTAAAAAATCAAATCAAGACAGAAAGGAATGGAAAACTACCGTCTTTACTCGTCTTCCAAAAATTACCATGACTTTAAAATTTGGAGAGCCATGATTGCCGACGCTGTTAAAACAGTTGATATATATATATATATATATATATATATATATATATATATATATATATATATATATATATATATATATATCAGGTTATCCCATAAGTTATGTCCGAATTTCTGAATAAAGAAAAGAAGTGACCAAATATTACATTTTATTAAAGATTTTATTATCAATATACTTTCACTTATTATCTATGACTTCCTTCCATCTGTTAACAAACTTATTAATTCCATCATAGTAAAATTCTTTTTGGCTTTGATTCGAAGAACTCACAAATATCAGTTTCAACATCTTTTTGCGTTACAAAAGTTGTTCCTTCCAAATGATTTTATAAGCTACGAAACAAATGGTAGTCTGAAGCAGCAAGGTCAGGAGAATAGGGTGGATTAGGAATTTTCTCACAACCAAGTTCTTCGATATTTTGTGAGGTGATTCTTGCTGTATGGTGTGCATTGTCCTGATGAAGCATCACCCCTTTTCGATTCACTAAAGCAGGTATTTTTTCCCAAACAGCTTGGTTCAAACGCTTAGTTCAAACGCTGACAGTAGAGTTGAGCCTTAATTGTTGCATTAGTTAGTAACAATTCAAAGTGGATTATTACTTGGTAATTTAGGTATTGAAAGAAGAAACTTATCCCCATGAAGTTCTCTTTTCGGCTCTGAGTGAGGTCTTTCCATTTTACCAAGCCATTGTCTATGACGGTTAACATTTCGAGAAAAGATCCATTTGTCGTAACCAGTCACTAGTCTATCCAAAAAAGGTGACGCAAGACGGCGAGAATGGAGAGAAGAGCAGATGTCGACTCGAGGTTTGAGATTATTTTCAGACAATTCATGCGGCACCCATTTCCCAAGTTTAGGAACATTTCCAAGTTGTTTAAGGTGACGATGAAAAGTTGTATGGTTTGGACCCAGTTTTATTGCCAATTCCTTAACTGATAAAGCAGGATTTCTTCAAGAGCTGCTTCAAGAAACTTATCATCAAAACTCAATTGGACGTCTGTTTCGATCTTCATCTTCAAGAGTGAGATTTCCAATTCTGAATTTCGAAAATCATCGCCTGCAAGTTCTTTCATTAACATATTCCTTTCCATATACTGAGTGAATATTTTTAGTCGCTTCGGCTGCTGAGTTTCCTTTCTAGATCTCATAAAGCATTATATACCTCAAATGATTCTTAGGCACGTCCATGTTAGTGGAGTTGTAATCAAGCAAATAAAATTTTTATCGTTCTGCAAAAAATGTAATTCGTGAAAATGCATTAAAACATAAAAATGTAAAAAATTACACAATATACACAATATTTTATAAGCTTCGTTCAATTTAAAAACAAAGGTAAAAATTCGCACAAAACTTACGGGATGACTGGATATATATATATATATATATATATATATTAATATATATATATATATATATATTAATATATATATATATTTAAAAAAAAAGAAGCAGAACGGCCACCTAAAACCACTAACCTAGCTCTAAAACAGATCCTTTGTTTGATAAAATGCATGCCCATTGGCTGGTAGGAAGAGGCGCGGTGGATACTAGAAAGCTGATTGGCCAACTAGTAATCCTCAACATGTATAAAAACAAGAAGCAACGACAGAATTCGCGCATAAGCCTGACGAATCCTATAGTTGGATGAAACGCAGAATATTCAGTGTAGCTTAATCGCCATATATATTTTATAAATTACTAACTAGCTCTACCTACGTATTGAGCACTTTTGAAGTAAATACTTTAAGTTTACGCATAAATCTATACTTTCGTATAGTAGATTTATGTGAATAAATGAAATAGTTATACTTAGCTCCTAAAAGAGTCGAGCACTTTCAAAAGAATTTATTTCACCACATTAAAAATAGATATGGAAAGAGTTAATTTCGAAACATAGCTAAAAACATCCCCACACCCAGCAAGCATAGCTATATTATTAAATTAATCCAAAAAACAGATGAACTAATACGCCGAATGCGATGGCGAGCAAATTTCTTCCTTAAAAATGAAAACGTAAACAAAAAAGAATCCTATGGTTTTAAAACCCTTAAAAATGCGAAAACAGTAGACCTTTTGATAAACTTTGAAAATGACCTTTTAAACGTAATTAAAAACCTAGAATTCCACAATCAACCTAACAATTTCCAACGGAAACTACACAAAATCGTTAGAAACATAAACAACTCTAATAAAATCTTTGTAAAAGCAGATAAAACAAGAAACTTTTATAAAATAGATAAACAAGAATATAACAAACTAATCACAGAAAACATTACAAAAAACTACAAAAAACTAGACACAAACAAATACGATTACATAGATATAATAAATACTGAAAGTAAACAAATTACCGATAAACTAAAAATTAGCGATAAAGTTGGCAAATTGAAACCTAGAGAGTCATACATTCTGCTTAAAGACCACAAACGGGACTTTAATAATAATCCCAGCACCCGCCTGATAAACCCAACTAAATCAGAAATAAATAGAATTAGCAAAACTATACTTTCTAGAGTAAACAAACAAATCAAACAGGACCTAGAACTAAACCAGTGGGCAAATACTACCGAAGCAATCACCTGGTTTAAAAATATAGAAAACAAAGATAAATGTACATTCATACAGTTTGACATCATAGACTTTTATCCCTCGATATCCGAAGAACTTTTTAACACTGCCCTAGAATTTGCCGAGGTATACACTGATATATCCTCAGAAGAAATCAACATAATTAAAAAATGTAGAAAATCAGTTCCAATAAATAACAATAACCAATGGATAAAAAATAAAATGAAAAATTCATTCGATTTGGCGATGGGTGCCAGAGACTCTGCAGAGGCATCAGATCTTGTGGGATTATTCATTCTATATACCCTCACAAGCATATTCGATACTACGGATATCGGCCTATATAGAGATGACGGACTAGCTATAATAAAAAACTCCAACAAAGTCAAGGGAGAAAACTTTAAGAAAATTATACACAAAGAAATGAAAAAAGTAAGCCTAAAAGCGGACATATCAGCTAACATAAAAATAACAAACTTCCTGGACGTCACGTTAAACTTAGATAAAAACACATATGAACCATACTTAAAAGATAACGCTACTCCAATTTACGTAAACCCTAAGTCCAACCACCCACCATCAATTATAAAACATATTCCTAACTCGATCGTAAGTAGACTCAGTAATAACTCAAGCGATGAAAATGCATTTAACAGGTCATCCAATATTTACGAAACAGCCCTAAAAAACAGTGGATACAAAAATATAGATATCAAATATAAACAACAAAACACCATCAACTATAATAAAATTAAAAACAGAAGAAAAAGAACTATAATTTGGTATACGGCCCCATACAATCAAATGTTAAAAACAAAACTTGGCAAGAAATTTCTAGATCTTATTGAAAAACACTTTCCCGCAACCAACCCCTTACACAAAATCTTCAATAAAAATACCTTGAAGTTATCTTACAGTTGTTGCGAAAATTTAGAGATGATAATTAAGGCACATAATAACAAAATACTAAATGAAAACAATGTAAACAACAACAAAATAAACAATAAAAAAGTAGACACCAGGACAGAAATAAAAACAACACTAGCAGAAATAATAATAATAATAATAATAATAATAATAATAATAATAATAATAATAATAATAATAATAATAATAACAAACCAACCCCGGACAAGTACAACCATACCATAAATAAAAATACTAATAACGAACAAGATAAATGCAATTGTAGACACCGCACACTTTGCCCAGTCCAAAACAAATGTCTAACAAAAAGCGTAGTCTATCAAGCAACAATATTTGCAAAAGAAAACCCGAATAACAAAAAAATATTACATAGGCATGACTTCCTTAGATTTCAAAACCCGATACTATGACCACAAAAGCACATTCAAAAATAAAAAACACCGTATAAAAACAACACTAGCGAATAAATACTGGGAACTCAAAGAAAGCGGACATTCGCCGGTAGTCGAATGGAAAATAATAAGACAAGCTATCACATGCAGACATTTAGACGACCCATGTAAATTATGCCTCCATGAAAAATTTTCTATCCTGTACTTTAAAGGACCTCAAAATCTATTAAACTGTAGGCGGGAAATAGAAAACAACTGTGTTCACAAAATAAAACTTACTCTAGGATAGCGATACAAAATAGCTTTAAAACTAACAATAACAATAGAAAACAAACAAATAAATAAATTAAATAAACATGAATATACATAAACGATCACACGCATATATGTATATATATATATATATATATATATATATATATATATATATATATGTATATATGTGCATTATTGTGTACATATAGGTATATTTATATGTATATAAAAAAAGAAGCAGAACGGCCACCTAAAACCACTAACCTAGCTCTAAAACAGATCCTTTGTTTGATAAAATGCATGCCCATTGGCTGGTAGGAAGGGGCGCGGTGGATACTAGAAAGCTGATTGGCCAACTAGTAATCCTCAACATGTATAAAAACAAGAAGCAACGACAGAATTCGCGCATAAGCCTGACGAATCCTATAGTTGGATGAAACGCAGAATATTCAGTGTAGCTTAATCGCCATATATATTTTATAAATTACTAACTAGCTCTACCTACGTATTGAGCACTTTTGAAGTAAATACTTAAAGTTTACGCATAAATCTATACTTTCGTATAGTAGATTTATGTGAATAAATGAAATAGTTATATATTAGTATATATATATATATATATATATATCAATAAAATAAGAAAGATATATGTGCACGTGTGTGTGAGTGTAAAAAATTACAAGCTTGTTGAATATCAAGGTGAACGCCTTATGGCATATATATATAATTTCATGCACATGATCTATATCTATCTATCTATCTATCTATCCATCTATCTAGATGGGTGGGTGCATGTGTGGGAGTGCGTGTGGAGCACATTAATAAAGACATGTCCGAGCGAGCCGATACCCGCACACCCATATCAGGTGTATAATGTTTGTCTCTCTATGAGTGTGTTCCTGTCCGCTTTCATGTAAGTAATACATATCGAGCTCGTCGCGTATCGTCTCATGTCTTCTGTAATCGCTCATCAACTTCCGATAAATGTAGCCGTATATAAAAATCGAAATGACGTTCATCCGAAGCGGCGCTCGCGTTCGGCCCCAGACAACCGGGCGACTTATAAAAGT
The DNA here is from genome assembly GCF_053919585.1 of Euprymna scolopes. Taxonomy (NCBI): domain Eukaryota; kingdom Metazoa; phylum Mollusca; class Cephalopoda; order Sepiida; family Sepiolidae; genus Euprymna; species Euprymna scolopes. The sequence continues at coordinate 68,404,243 of NC_136497.1, forward strand.
ACGTGCCAACAACGCCCCTACTTGCCAGATTGGCCTGAGTTAATTGAAGTCGAGGAGTTGACCATCTACTAAAATGAAATTCTAAAAAGAAATAGCGGTTATTACTTACTATGAGTATATTTAAAAGTTCTACATAACTGTACTTCTGTATTAACCCCTATTTAATAAAATGCAGGATACATATATATATATATATATATATATATATATATATATATATATATGCATATATATGCATACATATATATAATAAAAATAGAAATAGTTTTAATCTTAATAATAATTATGGATAATAAGATTAAACCCTGGTAATTTCATTGGCACCAAACAAAAACACATCTCTTGGAGTAATCAAATGCAAGATACTGGTACGGACTGACTGAGAAAAAGTTAAATTAATTTTTAGTAATATAAAATATTAAAAATAAATGAGAAATATAATTGGAATGGGCATCGTGAAGGTAAGATTAGAATATAATTTTTGTTTTGTAAAATTAAAGAAGGATGATTAAATAATAAAATCAAAATATGAATTTCTGTAGACATAAAACTTGAGATTTTGGTGAATCAATAAAAATTGGATATCCACAGTTATTCCCCTTTGAACACGGTAATTTTTAGATTATTTTTCAAAGAGATAAACAAAGGAAATTAGAATTTTAATGATTTGACAATGATAAAATTGCATATATAATGCTTAAATTTTAAATTTTGACTTAACAAGTATGGAACGTAGATTTATTTTTTTATTTATTAAAAAATAATTCTTTCAAAATAATCTTTTAATCACAATCCCTTCTCATGAAATAAAACATTAAGTAAAATCAATTAGTAAATCGTGGATAAAATCAAAAGATAGCAAAACCGTTTGAGATTGAATAGAATATAGGCGAGAGATATATATTTAATTGAGGATTTGAAGGTATTGTCCAGTACTTTGAAAATAAATAAATAGATAATTCAGAACAAAAAGATAATTAGGTTAGAAACACACGACAGACTAACGTAATAGACAGATAAACAATTAGCTGAAATTTTAGTCTAAAAAATAGGAATGCGAAAATAGGAGGATCTAAAAATTCCATGTCTAAATAATTAAACACGTGAAGAGGGAGGTAGATGAAACTGCTTAGTACCGTAAATAACAAGATCGGCATCTGTTCAGATATGTATAAATATCAGTGTTTTATTTCTAATAGTCTGATAAGATGCCAATCTGGAATATTTTTGAATAACATTAAGTTTAAAATTGTCCGAATGGTGTCGGAACAATTGTAACATTCATGAAAAATACACAGCATTTATTTTCTTAATTTATTTATTGCGAGCTATTATCCTCATCTTTCTTAGTTGTTGTTTCAAGACGTTTTGGCCAACTATTCCGCTAGCCTTCGTAGTAAGCGCGACGGGATGAGAATAATAGTCCGCAATAAATAATTTAATAATCTAAAATGAAATACGTATTAGATACGTTCGAAGCCAACACAACGCATTATTGCAAAATAAACAGAAATTTATCTTGGAATTCATAAATATATTTCGAAGATAGACTTCATCTTCAGTATGTCTTTTTTGTCATGTTGTTGTTGGAGCATAACATCTGCAAGTAGAAGTCTGTTTGGTGTTTTCACTGTAGTCTTTTCAAGTGTCGGAACGGTACGTTGGTCACGCAAAATTTACGTTAGGGGTTGTGTTCCTTTTATAGAAGAAACACTAACTTAAATCTTGCGTAACCAACGTACCGTTCCGACACTTGAAGAGACTACAGTGAAAACACCAAACAGACTTCTACTTGCAGATGTTATGCTCCAACAACAACAACATTCTTATTATTTGGAATCTCCGACTACTGCTCTCATCTTGAGTGTTATGTTGACGACATTTCGGTCGATGTAATCTCAGATTATCTTCAGGTGTATTTTATCGAACTCGAGAATTTACTTGTCGAACTCAGGAATGTGCATTTAAATTCGAATGGAACCCATTATTTAGTCTACGGAGGTAGTTCGCCATCGTTTCGTCATACATGATTGAGAAAAAGACCTAAGGAATTCGCAATTGCGTTCTGAGTATCGCTTGCACTGATTGAACCTACAATATCCAAAACAGTGTAACTTACAACTGAAACCAAGTACTTTATCCACTGCGCCATAAGTATTAATATGAATTTTCTGAGCCTTAAATCTATTTTATTTTAGATGTAACATCCCACCATTCATTACTATAGACCACGATTCATTTTCTTACATGGGAGTAACCACTTATCAAGGCCCGAAAACTATTCAAGGATAAGGGTTAATGAATGTAGGTTAGTTAGAGAGACAACAGCGTATTAATAGTCAGTAGTGGAAATGTGGTAGAAATAGATTATTTAGGAGATGGCTCAACAAGAACTTGTTTCCATTGGACTTGGAGACGACCATATTGAAGTCAGCTGAACAGTAAGCCAGAGGAACAGAGTTTCACAGGCGCGTGGTTCTAGGAAAGCGGCTTTGTTCATGGAATTTAAAGTTAGATTTAGCAAAAAAGAGTGTGAGAAACTGTAGATAGTTTTTGTAATTAGACAAGTGTTTTTTGTGAAAGTTTAGCAGAGGGTACATAGATTAAAGCTCTGACGAGCATTGGCTATGAAAGTAACGACCGAGCAAAGACATGCTCGTAACGCCTTTTCTGTGGGTATTGGACGGAAATATTTCGAGTTCGATAGGATATACTCAAGTAAGGTCGGAGGTTACATCGACCGAAACCTTATATCAAAACTTCACAAACACAACTACAATTAAGAGAATCGGTTTCAAACTTATACACATGAAGTAATACCAACACACTTTTACTTTTTAATATTATTCATAAATATATGAATTAACCTACGTATGCACAGATGCTTTATTTATAGTAATAGTTACTTTTCTAAGTAAAAATTTATTTGCATAGCTGTTTCTCTTTATAGTACTACGTGCATCATATATAAAACAAGATAGATGTGCGTATTGAGAGAGGAAGGGAGGGAGAGAGAGAAAGAGAGAGAGAATTTTAACACGCAGAGATGGAAGAATGGAAGGATGAAACGAAAATCGTGGGAAAATAATGCTACTTTTAATTTATTTAACTGAACATATTTTACTATATAAAAACAAAAATAAACTGAAATTTTAAAAATCATATATTTTGGTAGGTATATTCGCAAGCAGCCAATACCTTGGTTTATATAAATACATGATAAATATATAACTTTTCTTCTGAGAGAAAATATGTATTAAATAAAGAAGGCTGGAGTTCTTAAATGGATAATGAAAACTGAACTTAAATATTTGTTACCGATAAAATCATTACGCTTATATTAATATCTGATCACTAAATTAACAGTACTCAAAAAGTATGTATCAGAGAGGCGGTAGCACTCTTTATATAGGGATGGCCCGTACACGCCTATATACGCCTACAAAACAAAACTATCCAAATCTCAACTAAAATCAACTTATAAGTTTCAAAAAGCACATATTCTTACAGAGAAGCGTCTTACGAATCCAGCGAGTGTCAGAACGTCGGTTAAAATGTCAAAAGAAAGCAAAAAAAAAAAAGGGTACAAAAATGGCCAATTGTTCTTCTTTCTTCTTTCTTCTTCTTCTTTCTTCTTTCTTTTGAGACGATGTATCTCGGTGTACGAACGGTCTCTGACAACAGTTCAAGCATCAATCGACTGCTCTTTACACGGAGAAGTGCAGTGACCCATCGCTTTTTAGCTAACTTCATAATTAAATAAGATTACGTGTAATAACAAGTTTTAAACACTATATACCCAATGTAGACAGACCACTTCGAACACGGAACTTCTCTCAAAAGGGACAGCTCCAAATAGTACACCGGATGCTCACAGACGTTCCAGTTTGCCAGTGGCCTATATTTATTGGACGCTGAATATTTGAGGTGAACGTTAAGGTTTTTTCTTTAAACAGTAACCCACCAGCGTTAATGAAACCACGAAATCTTTATCTCAGTTGATCAAAATTGTTATAAGAGTAACCTATCAGCAAGTACGACGTCAAAAAACAATGTTATAAAAACAAATAATTCTTCAGATTTTGGACTGTAAAATATGTACAAAATGTCAATGCTGTGACCAGGATTCGAACCTAGGTTAGCACGGCCACAACGTGGGGTCCTAACCTCTAGACGATCACGGCTAACACTGACGTCTGTCGCTCTTGGCAGAAAGACACATGACTACTGTCAAACTATTGAAAACTAAGGAGGAAACTTGAAATTCTCACGCATGCGCAAAATACACTATAGCAACCATTGTTAAATGCAGCTGAATCTCTTCGCTCGCTAAGAAAAGTAGATCAGACCAGTTCTTCTAAGAACTCACCAAACGCCAAAGGAAATAAGTTAAATTAACCGCAAAAGAAACTGCAAGAAAGTCATCTTCTAAGAACTCACTGGAAGCTGACCAAAAAGAATCAAAATCCAAGCCCTAGCCACAAAAATAACTAGATATCGTGGCTACTATACACAATCTACTAATAAAAACAAGTAAGTTTTCTAAAATAAACTAAAATAAATTAACCAAGTAACCTCACACTATCACTGATTAGGACTTCATATAAAGATAACAACTACACTATTGGTGTATATACCGTTCCACACTTTAACTATTGGTGACGGGGCAGCATCTCAATTCTACGAGAGTTGTCTTGGTATAAGATAAGTGATATTATAGTAAGATACACATAAGTGTTATATGTTTACATTTAATAAAAAATGCCAAAGTCAGCACGTAGTAAAAAAGCTCAGAGAAATATAGACTATGAAAAAAACAAAGTCAAGGTATTATCTGAGCAAAAAGAATACTATCAGAAAAATGCTGAAATAATAAAAATTAAGTATCATGCAAATCCTGAGGCAAAGAAGGCTGCCTCACGTGCTGACTCAAAAGCACGGTATAACAGGGATCCCGAGGGGAAAAAACCGCCTCACGTGCTCTTTATAACAAAGAACCAGAAAAAAAAGAAGGCTGTCTCACGTGCTGACTCAAAAGCACGGTATAACAGAGATTCTGAGAAGAAAAAGCTGCCTCACGTGCTCTTTATAACAAAGAACCAGAAAAAAAGAAGGCTGCCTCACGTGCTCTTTATAACAAAGAACCAGAAAAAAAGAAGGCTACCTCACGTGCTCTTTATAATAAAGAACCAGAAAAAAAGAAGGCTGCCTCACGTGCTGACTCAAAAGCACGGTATAACAGGGATTCCAAGGGAAAAAAAGCTGCCTCACGTGCTATTCATAACAAAGAACCAGAAAAAAGAAGGCTGCCTCACGTGCTGACTCAAAAGCACGGTATAACAGGGATCCCAAGGGGAAAAAAGCTGCTTCATGCACAAACTATTATAAATATAAATATCAAAAACTGCCAAATCTTTGCCAAAACGCCAAAGAATGAACCAAGAAAAATTTAATAGTGAAGGTATGAACATTTTAGAACTTTATAATACTCTAACTGTTTTATCAGAGAGGCGGTAGCACTCTCTATGTAATATAGAACCGATGGAGGACCAAGAGGCAACTCCTAAGGCCCAAAAACCCAAAGACCTAAAACCCAGCAGGAAGCGACCTGCTACTAATGGAGGCGGCAATGAGCCGCCTCCTAAAAAAGACAATACTATCATGAATGTAAGTTTAAAAATAAGACTGTAAGTAAAAATACTAATTAACAAGAATAAAAAAGCATTGGAAATGCAAAAGGATATAGGGATGGTATGCCAAAAAGTATACAAACAAGATAGCTATGAATGGCTAGGCACATGGAAATAGAATTGCATCCAAAGTATAGCCCTATAGCTTTTTACAACCGTAATGATGGCACGGAATGAAGATTGGAGAAAAGCTATAGGGCTATATTCTTGTCTTACTTAATATTTAAACGCGGGAAATGCAGTGGTAGAATAAATCTATGTAACCTTGAAGTAAAGTAAATCGACATCTTTAATATATAATAACTTTTTTATGTGTTTTCATTCCTCATTGAAACATTCTTTCTATTTTTTTCATGCCAGGACGAAAATTATTATAACACCCTGAAGACCCGGCCTCCCCACTCAAAGGTCACTTCCTGGTCACGGAAGCGCCAATATAATCCGATGAAGACCGTAGTGTTCACAGGGACATAAGTATAGTACTAGGTGGTTCCGATTCGAACACTCACAGGGGTCCAATAGTGTGGTCTTAGTAGGTTCTACAGTGGTGCGGATGGATTGAGATTCCTGTAGTTTTTTCCTCAACAGCGACTTTCAGATAAATAGCAAAAATAAGGAGAAATACCAAAGAAAATAAATCTTAAAAGATCATATTACTCAACTCAAATCTCCAAGGAGGACGCGCGCTGAGGGCCCGATACACAGCGTTAGATTGGCAACTCTCTCCTCTTGCTTGCTATTCGCTAAAAGAGAAACTTCAATTTGGTATCATTCATTTGCAAGTTAATCACAAGTTCTATAAGCGACGTATAACACACTCGAGGCGCAAGTTTGGATTTTCGTTTGTATGGATTAATTATTAAATAAATCTGATTAAAAGAAAAAATGTTATTTTGTACAATTATAAACAGGATTTCCTATTCTCCCTTTATCGGACAGTTAGTAAGCGAGGAGGGGGTGATGCTAGTGGTGAAAGACCCGACTCCAACCGGGGTTTTACTGCTCTCGACTGGTGAAAGTCTCTATTTATAGCAAGTGAGGCTTGGCGAGTCTAAGGTTCTCATCCAACGAATCCCTTCTCATTACGTCATATTATGATTCGTATTGTTTAGCTAATGTCAGTTTCAAAGCAAAACATTTCTCGACAACATGAACCGATTTTCTTCACAAAAAATATTATTATTAATGTTCCCAAAATTACTTTTTTCCTTCCTGTATTTTGCATCAGCAATCAAACAGTTTTTAACAAGCAAGGCGACCTGCCAGTACTCCGGGTTCGCTCACATAAATTAAAGCTCCAAGTCAGTTCTGATTCGCCTCCTACTGGGGCAATTTTCGACCATTATAGGTGGTTTGGTCATACTATTTAAAATAAAAGCGGATAGATGATAGTTGACTTCGATATTTTAATCCTCGTGACACCAAGTAAACATGTCAGTTGTTCCATTAAATAGGGCCACACAGACAGAAGATAGATGTTGTTCTAATTGAGAAATTAATATTCTTCCATTTCAGTAAAAATGATTGATTGGTTTCAATTACTAGTAGAATACCAAATACCAATAAATAGTTTGATTTAAATACGATACAATTTCTCCAAGTTTCAACAGCAGATTCATTACATCAGCCCGTAGACAACTCAATGTCAAAGTACGATTTTTGAATAACGTTACATCAATCTACACAGGTATGACGGAACATCAGTGTATGGGTATCTCTCTCTCTCTCTCTCTCTATATATATATATATATATATATATATATATATATATATATATAATTATTTGTTGTGGAGACGCCCACTAATTAACATAGGCGGGTGAGTGAGATATATAAAGGTATCAATCACCAATACCGGGAGAGTTCGGAACGTCCAAATAGGCAAGACGCCTATACTGCCTCCAGTAAGACATGCAACACGCCACCTGCCGGAATATCTCCAACTGAAGTATATCTGAAGACGTGCAAATGTGTATATAACTTTTCTGCCTTATATATTATTGTATGCCTTTACTTTCCCTGTTCTTGTTAATTATTTGTTCAGACACAACAGTGGCGTCAGGAATTCAAAAAATGATTACGCAGGATAAAATCCACTATTAAACACAACAGTGGCCTCGAGAATTCGAAAAAAGACTTACCCGAGAAAATCCACTACTAAACTCAACAGTGGTGTACTAAAAATACGTACTCGAGAAAGATTGAAAAAAAAACGTACTCGAAGAAAAAAAATTGAGGATTTTGAAAAAGATTTACTCGAGATTTCACTGTAAGACACAGCCACAGTATTCGAAAAACAGAAAGTTATCACCATCGAAAAAAACACAAAACACAAAAGAAAAACAAACGAAAGTAACTACAAAAATTTGTCGAGCCAAGATTTACTCAAAACAAAAGAAAAACAAACGAAAGTAACTACAAAATTGTCGAACGAGTTATTCAAACACTGGATACTTGAAAGCAAAATACCAATAACCATTTTAAAGTGACCACGAAAGTCAAAGAAGAAAAAAAAGTGTTTTCGCTAGTACACCGTGAACTAAATTATGCAAATTGTCTTAAAGGAGAAAAGTGATTTTTTTTCAGCTGTACCAAGAAAGGATTTTTTTCTTGTACATAATTAAAACTTAACGGATTAAGAGAAAAAAAAATAAAATACATTTTTATCCCTCAATAGGAAAAGGAAAAAAGAAAGGTACAACGCAAAAAAAAAAATAATATATCGATAGAATTCGGTTGACACACACAAAAAAAGCGAACCTGAAAACGGTAATTCGTAGTTATTGTAAAAAGTGAATTAGTAAAATAGACTGATTTTTCTAATCTTTGAAAAAAAACAACAAAAAAACAAGATGGAGGAATTTGCTAAAATAATATTTTTTCATGCAGAATGAGCAGATCTTACAAAAAGAACAGCAAACGCTATACGCAGAAAGAGACGAAAGACAAAATGAACGACTCATAAAATGCCTAGAAAGGCAGGAAGAAAGGTTCGCGCAAATGCAACTTGAACAGAAAGAACTATTAGAAAGATTAACACCTAAAACACCAACAAAATAAATAATAATATATCGACAGAATTCGGTTGACACCCACAAAAAAAGCGAACCTAAAAACGGTTGCTCGTAGTTATTGTGAAAAGTGAATTAGTAAAATAGACTGATTTTTCTAATCTGTGAAAAAAACCAATAAAATAAGATGGAAGAATTTTCTAAAATAATGTTTTTTTCATGCAGAATGAGCAGATCTCACAAAAAGAACAGCAAACGCTATACGCAGAAAGAGACGAAAGACAAAATGAACGACTCATAAAATGCCTAGAAAGGCAGGAAGAAAGGTTCGCGCAAATGCAACTTGAACAGAAAGAACTATTAGAAAGATTAACACCTAATTCCACACAAGAAAGTCATACAACCTTCTCCAACACAACAATTGTTAACAGCATAGATGTGTTCACATACCTACCGGAAGAGGATAAAATTTTTGATGCTTACTTCAAGAGGTATGAAAATATTTTCGAAACAGATTGCGAAAACTGGCCAAATGGAAAGAAAGTAAGTGTATTACTTCGAAAGCTTGGTACCAGTGAACATTGCAAATTTGTTGATTTCATATTGCCAAGGAGAACGAATCAGTTAGATTTCGCTTAGACCGTAAAGCTTCTCAAGGAGTTATTCGGACCGAACATATCTCTTTTCCACAAGAGATGGTCATGTATAAATCTTAAGAAAACTGATGAGCAGGATTACCTGACATACGCGTCAGTAGTAAACAAAAACTGCGACAGCTTCATGTTATCAGAACTCACGATGGACGATTTCAAATGCTTAATCTTTGCACAGGGTCTAGTATCCACAAAAAATTCAGAGATCCGAAGATGCGTTCTCTCAGAACAAGGCCTGACATTGCAGAAATTAGTAGAAGATTGCCAAAAGGCAGTATCAGTAAAAAAAGATTCCAGGGATATAGAAGAAGCAGGAGTGGCGTACATTAGGAAGATTAAAAAACCTTTCAGAAACTCAGGACAAAGAAATGTTGAGACTAGTCAAAACATACCCAAATTATAAATACTCAAATTATAATAACTACAGAAAACGAAATTACGATAATAATCAAAGGAATTATAAAAAGACGGTATCAGGTAATAATTGCAGAAGATGTGATGAAAAACATTTGGAAAAAAATATCAGATGCTACAATTGCGATAAAGTTGGACATAAGAGTGTTTGCTGCAGAACAAAAAATAGTGTACACCAAATGAGAACAAACGATAATTTACGAAAATATGTATAAGTAAATATTTTCGACAAACAAGTGAAATTTCAGCTTGACTCTGGATCGGATTTGTTGTTAATAAACGCCAACACTTGGAAAAAGCTGGGTAAACCGACTCTTCAAAACTCAAGTAAAGGTGCACGAACAGTGATAGGAGACGAAATAAAATTCGAAGGAGAAGTCATCCTGCCCATTAATTTAAATGGCACGACGACGAAATTAAAAATCTTCGTAATTAAACAAAGCGAGAACTTACTGGGAATTGACTGGATTGAAAAATTCAATCTTTGGGATACACCAATGAAGGCTTTCTGTAGAAAAATAACCAGTTGCACCCCAACATCAGAAAATATTAAAAACGATCTAAAAAACATTCACAGAAATATTTACTACTGGACTGGGAAGATGCAATAAATTTAAGGCTTCGTTCGAGCTAAAATGGATGCAACACCAGTGTTAAGAAAAAACGGAAGGTACCGTTCGCTGGTTTAGACAAAATAAATAGCGAGCTAGATAAACTAAAAAAACAGGCATCTTATCGAAAATCAAAACTAGCGTCCGGGCAGCCTCTACGGTATACGTACAAAAAGTCGGAACAAATTCGAGTCTGTGAAGACTTTTCTACGGGCATAAACGATAAATTAAAAGACCCCCACTACTCTTTGCCAAGCCATGAGGAGATATTTGCCAGACTAAATGGTGGCAAAATTTTTTCAAAGATCGATTTGTCCGACGCCTATTTACAAATTCCGATGGAAGAAGAATGATCAAAGATATTATGCATTAACACGCAAAAAGGGTTGTTCAAATACAACCGTCTACCCTTCGGGATCAAAGTCGCGCCAGCGATTTTCCAACAAGCAATCGATACAATGCTGAACAGAATAGATTGTGCTTGTGCATACCTGGATGACAATCATTAGGAGCGCGTCCATAAGTGAACACCAAGAACATCTAAAAGAAGTATTCACAAGAATAAACGAATACGGATTCAAGGTGAAAGAAAACAAATGCGAATTTTCTTTAGACGAAATCAAATATTTAAGGCAGATTATAAATAAAGACGGCACCACATAACGTGACGAATCTACAGCGTTGTTTAGGTCTCGCAAACTACTACCAAGTATTTATCAAAGGAATGCACGACCTAAGATCTCCGCTTAACGAGTTATTGAAGAAAAAAAAACACCATGGATATGAACAAAAGAATGTCAAGACGCATTTGAGAAAATTAAAAAGACGCTGATGTCCGGTCTATTTTTAACCTATTACGACCCAAAATTAGAAGTAAGTGGTGCAAGCGACGCGAGCTCGTACGGTATAGAAGCATGTATACAGCATATCCTGCCAGATGGATCGAAGAAACTTATAGCTCACGCCTCAAGGACACTACTTCTGGCAGAGAAGGCTTACTCTCAAATAGAAAAAGAGGGGTTAAGCATTATTTTCGCGGTGACGAAATTCCACCGTTACCTATACGGAGACACTTTATACTGGAAACAGATCACAAGCCCCTAGTGACAATCTTCGGTCCAAAAAAGGCTTGCCAGTATATACGCAAATCGCCTACTCCGTTGGGGTACGATCTTGCTAAATTATGACTTTCAAATAAAACATCTGGATTCGAAAAAAATAGGTCATGCGGATGGCATATAAAGCCTTATACCGAAAATGGAGGAAAGCCTTGAAGAGTCAGTAATTGCAGCTATACGTTCCAATTATGAGGAAAAAAACATGGTGGCGAATATGATAAAATAATTACCAGTCACGTTAACCGATATAAAAAGGGAGACTGAAAATGACGATGTCATCACAGACATAAAGAAAAAAATAAGGGAAAATAATGAAAAAACGCAAAGCATATTTTCCGTATGCAATGATGTTTTATTATATAGTGAAAGACTTGTTATCCCGAAAACCTTGCAGAAAAAGATCTTACGCGATTTTCATGCAGGACAGCCGAGTATAAATAGGATGAAGGCACTTATGCGGAGTTACGTTTACTGGCGTAACATGGATGTGGATATTGCACTAACAGTAAACAAGTGTAAAGGTTGTGCTCTGTTTCACCTTTTACTTCTTTATTCGGAACAGCAGTGAATTGGTAGCAACAGTAGTCGCTGAAGCGACGTGGTTGCTATGGAAACCAGTCATAAAAAGCGTCGCTCACCTCCTTACGTTTTAACTACGATTTTGAACATCAGTAAATCAATCATAACTTTTGCTTTACCGAACGAAAATGATATATATTTTTTCACAATATAGCTGAGAAGGTTATCTATAAACTGTAATGATTGTTTGAAATCTGGTTCAAAAATGAGTGAGCGGTGAAGTTTTAAAGTAGTTCTAAATGACTAAAACTGCAACTTAACCGTATATTAATCAAACACTGTCGTGTTTGAATGATAATTGAAGACATAAAGAACTTGAAACGTTAACACTTCTTTCAAAATAATTAAACCCGAAAAAGGTTAATATGTCAGAAAGCAAAACAAACAAAACTAAATCCTATGAATAAATATTTAAAGACATGCAGAAATTGAAGCGTATAACCTTTATCCAAAATTACCAGATTCAGCATTAAATAACTCGAAAAGGGTTGATATAACATAAAACACCCATTGTTAACTCGAAAAATGTTAGGCTACTTATAGAAACGATTATTTCTTCTCAGTAAATAATATGTAAGGAACTTCTCAGTAAATCAAATGTAAAGAACTATATGATTAGGTTCTATGATAATTTTAAAGGCATTAAGTATATTATCATGGTTATGTGAATCGATTTTGTTAATATCTGGATTTTTGCTTTAATTCGTTATGCTTCTAGTATACAGAGTTTATGCTTGTAAGTGACATTTTCAAGAACAGGTGTGTTGTCTACTAAAAAGCTTCGAAATAAAGAAGCGGAAAGAAAATAGTGGTTAGTTTGACGTTTAGTATTATCGCTGTTGTTTGTAATAAGAAAAGTAGAAAAGATTAGCACCTAAATATGTAGACAGGTTTTGTCTATGATATTCAATGAAACATGCTTAGTATATATATATATATATATATATATATATATATATATATATATATATATATATATATATATATATATAATATTAAGCTGAATGTGTGTGTGGGGGGAGGTCAGGAATAGGCTCCTATATGGTTGACTATTTTAAAAAACTGATTACATATAATGATAGAAGATGGATCGAGACACAGGAATGGGTATGTTTGATCTGACAGAAAGGTGGTTAATTAAAACTGTGGGGTCTGCGTTCGCGCTTGGCCCACAAAGTATAGAAATAAAAAAATAAAAACATTTACAAGTGTTTTTGATATAGATGTACATGAGAATACTTTGATAAGTATGTTTTAATTTAAATAGGGATGGTATGATAAAGTTGTGGGGTCTGCGTTCGCGCCTGGCCTCCATAGAATGGAAATAAGCACACACTTTAATAAAGACGTTTCATATCTATCTGCGTAAGTATACTTTGATAATTATGTTTCAGTTTGAAGAAATATGGTATAATAAAATTATGGGGTGTTCGTTCGCGCCTGACCTCCATAGAATGGAAATATGCCACAAAGTTTAACGAGTTTTTTTTAATATAGATCCACAGAATATTGTGATAAGAGTTTCAGTGTGAACAGGTATGGTATAATAAATTATGGGGTTTATCTATTTTATTTTTACTTTCTTCATATTTTGCTTTGGTTTTGATACCCCAAATTCAACCCAAATTTACAGCGTTTCCTTTTCATTCATTTTAGGAAATTGAAAATTTCACACGGATAGTAAAGATTCACAAAATTAACAAAAGCCATGACAGCCAACAAACTGGAAGTCCATGACTTGAGTTTCGCCCTCATTTGGGCTCATCAGTTAGATATATCCGAACTCGAGATTTGAAACCCGAGCCTCTTGGATGCGAGGCGAGAGCTCTGCCACCTGAGCAAGCCCACCAAGTCAGGTGGCAGAGCGTTCGCCTTGCATGCAAGGGGCTCGGGGTTCAAATCTCGAGTTCGGATATGTCTAACTGATGAGCCCAAATGAGAGCGAAACTCGAGTCTTGGAATTCTTGTTTATTGGCTGTCATGACTTTTGTTAGCTGCGATGTTGTTTGGTTACGGAAACAAGTATATAATACTATATATATATATATATATATATATATATATATATATATATATTTATATATATAGATACATATATAGTAAGTTATAAAATATACATGGCGATTAAGCTACACTGAATATTCCGCGTTTCATCCACTCTAGGATTCTTCAGGCATATATATTTTATAACTTACTAACAAGCTCTACCTACGTATGTAGCACTGTTGAAGTAAATAATTAAAGTTTACGCATACATTTATACTTTCGTATATTAATTTATGTGAGTAAATGAAGTAGTTATATATATATATAATTGTCCAAAGACACTAATATACACATAACTATATATATATATATATATATATATATATATATATATATATATATATATATATAAAACAAGGTGGAGATAAAAATAAAATATTTAAACAGTTAAATAAAGCATTTGTTCGTTATCCTGATGCTTTTGAATCGTTTAAGACAAACCAGACTATATTAATAAAGGAAATCCAAAACTATATTAGCAATGTATAAAATGTATTTATAATTACATATAATAAATTTATATATATAAAAAAATGTGTATATATGTAAAAATAAAATATTTTTAACCTTTATATATCTAATTTTAAATAAATAAGAATGTAAATATACAAACTACTAATTATAGTCGGGGTGATAAGTAGTTAAATGGATTAATCCAAATCTTATAAATACAAGACTGATAAATTAAAAAATGTATCCATCTCAAATGCATAGTACCAGTCAAGGATTCGTCACTTGACACTCAGCCCAACAGGTGAGGGGCCGGGGACCGGCCCAGCACCTGTTGGACTGAGGTACACCGCCTGGGTAATACCTAGGAGGTCCACCCTCCCAGGCCTTGCCACTGGGCTTTCCGGTGGGGCAAGTTTATTGCTTGCTGTCTGAGGCGCCCCGACCGGGGAATGCCGACGGGGTTACTCAGGCAATTTTTAAAATTGCAGGAGTGCCCCTCCTTTAGGGGAGCCTGCTGGGTTACCACTTTCCGGCCTTGTGCCACATTTTGCTGAGTGGACAGCAAATAAATATAATCCATCTCAAATGGATAGTACCAGTCAAGGATCCGTCACTTGACACTCAGTCCAACAGGTGAGGGGCCGGGGACCGGCCCAGCACCTGTTGGACTGAGGTACACCGCCTGGGTAATACCAAGGAGGTCCACCCTCCCAGGCCTTGCCACCGGGCTTTCCGGTGGGGCAAGTTTATTGCTTGTTGCCTGAGGCGCCCCGACCGGGGAATGCCGACGGGGTTACTCAGGCAATTTTTAAAATTGCAGGAGTGCCCCTCCTTTAGGGGAGCCTGCTGGGTTACCACTTTCCGGCCTTGTGCCACATTTTGCTGAGTGGACAGCAAATAAATATAATCCATTTCAAATGGATAGTACCAGTCAAGGATTCGTCACTTGACACTCAGCTCAACAGGTGAGGGGCCGGAGACCGGCCCAGCACCTGTTGGACTGAGGTACACCGCCTGGGTAATACCTAGGAGGTCCACCCTCCCAGGCCTTGCCACCGGGCTTTCCGGTGGGGCAAGTTTATTGCTTGTTGCCTGAGGCGCCCCGACCGGGGAATGCCGACGGGGTTACTCAGGCAATTTTTAAAATTGCAGGAGTGCCCCTCCTTTAGGGGAGCCTGCTGGGTTACCACATTCCGGCCTTGTGCCACATTTTGCTGAGTGGACAGCAAATAAATATAATCCATCTCAAATGGATAGTACCAGTCAAGGATCCGTCACTTGACACTCAGTCCAACAGGTGAGGGGCCGGGGACCGGCCCAGCACCTGTTGGACTGAGGTACACCGCCTGGGTAATACCAAGGAGGTCCACCCTCCCAGGCCTTGCCACCGGGCTTTCCGGTGGGGCAAGTTTATTGCTTGTTGCCTGAGGCGCCCCGACCGGGGAATGCCGACGGGGTTACTCAGGCAATTTTTAAAATTGCAGGAGTGCCCCTCCTTTAGGGGAGCCTGCTGGGTTACCACTTTCCGCCCTTGTGCCACATTTTGCTGAGTGGACAGCAAATAAATATAATCCATTTCAAATGGATAGTACCAGTCAAGGATCCGTCACTTGACACTCAGCCCAGCAGTTGAGGGGCCGGAGACCGGCCCAGCACCTGTTGGACTGAGGTACACCGCCTGGGTAATACCTAGGAGGTCCACCCTCCCAGGCCTTGCCACCGGGCTTTCCGGTGGGCAAGTTTATTGCTTGCTGCCTGAGGCGCTCCGACCGGGGAATGCCGACGGGGTTACTCAGGCAATTTTTAAAATTGCAGGAGTGCCCCTCCTTTAGGGGAGCCTGCTGGGTTACCACTTTCCGGCCTTGTGCCACATTTTGCTGAGTGGACAGCAAATAAATATAATCCATTTCAAATGGATAGTACCAGTCAAGGATTCGTCGCTTGACACTCAGCTCAACAGGTGAGGAGCCGGAGACCGGCCCAGCACCTGTTGGACTGAGGTACACCGCCTGGGTAATACCTAGGAGGTCCATCCTCCCAGGCCTTGCCACCGGGCTTTCCGGTGGGGCAAGTTTATTGCTTGCTGCCTGAGGCGCCCTGACCGGGGAATGCCGACGGGGTTACTCAGGCAATTTTTAAAATTGCAGGAGTGCCCCTCCTTTAGGGGAGCCTGCTGGTTTACCACTTTCCGGCCTTGTGCCACATTTTGCTGAGTGGACAGCAAATAAATATAATCCATTTCAAATGGATAGTACCAGTCAAGGATCCGTCACTTGACACTCAGCTCAACAGGTGAGGGGCCGGAGACCGGCCCAGCACCTGTTGGACTGAGGTACACCGCCTGGGTAATACCTAGGAGGTCCACCCTCCCAGGCCTTGCCATTGGGCTTTCCGGTGGGGCAAGTTTATTGCTTGCTGCCTGAGGCGCCCCGACCGGGGAATGCCGACGGGGTTACTCAGGCAATTTTTAAAATTGCAGGAGTGCCCCTCCTTTAGGGGAGCCTGCTGGGTTACCACTTTCCGCCCTTGTGCCACATTTTGCTGAGTGGACAGCAAATAAATATAATCCATTTTAAATGTGAAAGTTGATGAATCGCACAGGTAAGAAATTCATTTTTATACTATGAAAAGGTTAGTAATTGCAATTAAGAATAGGAAATTGGATCAAATTTTTGTAACATGTCTTCTTCCTAAGATTAAGGGTGGTGGTGTTAGATCAATACTGCTGGGGAGCCATGATGTAATATACTGTTTTGTTTTTAAATCCCCGAAACAGTGTTTCATGGTAAACAACTGATGATCCCTTGAAAAAAAAAATTGGTAGTATAGTAAATTCGAGAGAGTTGATTCAGTGATTACAGGTGATTAAATGACTTACTGACTAGATGTTTTTTTTTTAACGAATGATAAAAAGTAATTTTTTGTATAGTTTCAAATGTTAAAAACTTCAAAGAATATATATATATATATATATATGTGTGTGTGTGTGTGTGTGTGTGGTAAACATGATCAGGAGTTCGATTCCTATAAACAGTCAAGCTACGCTGATGAGAGGTAGTTACCTTGGAACACGCGTGTACGTAGATTACTGTTTTAAAAATAATAAAAATAAATAAAATGGTACATACGCCCAAACAAATTATGGGCGAATATCTAAGTAAATAAAAAATGAGCTTCGAGGCCAAGCCACTATTTACCCGTATTTATCGTTAAAAAAAACAACAACGTATATATATATATATATATATATATATATATATATATATATATATATATATATATATATATATATATATATATATTATAATATAAAGCTAAATGTGTGTGTATATGTGTGTGTCTATTTTTATATAGTAATCGTACAAATAAAATGTCAATTACATCTTTTAAAAGATGTTTAGATGAATTTCATTTTGTTTTGGTTTTATCTCTTGCGATGTAGATACAATTGTATTTGTTTCAATTTCAAACTAATTTTATCTCAAATTAATGTTTCATTCTTTTACAAGATGACGAGTTACCATCGTACTTGAAAGTCGCTTAAGAGTGGGATAATATTTGTCATTTAATGAATCGCAATCTTGAGAGTCGTATTTCTATTAATATTCTAAATTTCTATTAATATTCTAAATTTCTATTAGGCGTTTTATTTTAAAGCGAATTGTAAGTCAATATATTTTTCAATGAAAAAGAAAGGCGAAAAGATTTTTTACTTGGTTAATCAGAAACTTTCTGAAAGATTGAGTTGGTTGCTTGGTCTTAAGCCATGTCAACCTTTTCAGTTTATTCAATACTGACTTTATTCATTTCAGAACTAAAGTTTTTTATCCTCCAAGTTCTTTATATTTTCAAGTAATTATTCATGGTGTTTGGTGTGTTACTGTTTTTAAGCTATTTTAACCCTTTTCCGATTTATTTAATGACGAATTCAGTAATGTTAGTTTCGTTGTCTTTTTGATTTCGACTTTGCGGAGCATGATTGAGTTTGCAAACGTTTTGTCTGGGCTGACGTTATCCGCCTGATAGTCAGGGACCCGAACCTTGGATTAACCACTAAGGAGGCTGTCCTATCAGCAGGCGCAAAGTACTGGGACTGCTGTATTGCCATTTTGTGAATGGATTCTGGACCATGCAGTAGTCTCTGGTGGGGCCTCTCGATGCCATACTAGTGGGTAATTGTTACGGCTTTACCTTTTCATGTGCTATAAAAAAAATCCTGTCTTTTTCTCTCTTACTTTCCCTCTCTATCCTGCTCTAACCAAGTATGCTGACCTGTTCCACAAATCCCAAAACCTCAGCATAAAATATCTCCAGAAGAAAAAAAATCGAATGAACCTAGAAGCCCATCTTCCAACGTAGACCCCTACTATCAGGTCTCTTTCTCCAAAATCAGGGGTCTACGTTCCAACCTTCCAGAGGTTGAAGCCCATTTACAGGAGACGAAACCTGACATATTCTTTCTAAGCAAAACTGGAATAGGGCCGACCACTTCCCTTGACGAGTTCATAATTAACGGATACTCTAACTTAACAGCTAAATCTGACCCCCAAGATCGCCATGGGAATGTAATATGTGCCTACATTAAAGATGGCTTCCCGTGTGGCAGGGATATCTCTAGAGAAGATCCTAATTTACCCTATATGTGCTTCCGGGTTGCACTTGCTTACACCACTGCATTTATATTTGCCCTCTATCGGCCCCATAACAGCGGAGTTACTATCTTTAAGAGTATATCTGAGAAAATAGATCACATCCTGTCTGCACATCTCTCGGCTAACATCCACATCTGTGATGACTTCAACGTCCATAACGTGGAATGGCTGACCCACTCAAAAAAGACAGACGATGAGGGGAGGTTTTGTTATGATTTTGCCATTGCTTATGACCTCACTCAGATTGTTCGCGAACGCACCCGTGTGCCCGATACTACCGGTCAATATGCAAGCCTCCTAGAACTTTTTCTCTCAACTTCCCCTGAGCTTTGTTTATGTTCCGTTCATTGTTCTCTAGGATCCTCCGACCACTACGTCGTATCAGTTAAGATAAAAACGAAATGTAATAAGTCCCCAGACGTACCCCTCCACCATACTGTATACCAATACTCTATGGCTGACTACATTCATATCTGATTTACCTCTGCATTCCATGTTTAAAAAGGAGGTGTCCTCTATAGTATAAGATCTGACCGAATGGTTAATTGTAGGCATAGACCGATTCATACCATCTAAAAAATTCCAACAAAAACCTAACAGCCAGCCATGGTTCTCCCCAGAATGTGCTGCTGCTATCGCGCACAGAAATGACTTTTTCCATAACTACCAACGTAATAGATGCACTGAGACTAAACCTGCTTTCAGGAACGCCAGCAACCACTGTAAAAGAGTAATAAAAAATGCAAGAGAGCTATATGCCCAGTCTGTTAAATCCAAAGTAGCTGATCAGCGGCTTGGTTCCCACCAATTTTGGCAAATAACAAATAGGATCCTGAACAGAAGTGCGCGTTTTATCCCAACCATTATCAATGGACAGAGGTCATCTCGTCAGCATCAGACAAGGCCAAACTATTTGAAAAGAACTTTGCAGCTAATTCTACCCTATGCGACGAAGACCATCAACTCCCCATATTTCCTCCTATAACACAGAACAAGCTAGGTAACATACAAATATCTGTGCATGAGGTCGCCAAGCTAATCAAGAACCTTGATTCCAGTAAAGCAACTGGCCCTGACGGAATCCCAATTATAGTGTTAAAAAAGCTTCAACCAGAACTTGCTCCCATACTTACGAAACTGTTTAAGCGTTGCCTTAAGGAGAAGTGCTTTCCGACTCCCTGGAAGACCTCATCAGTATGCCCTGTATTTAAGAATTCAGGTGATAAGTCATCTCCCTCTCAGTACAGACAAATAAGTATCCTGTGTGTTATGAGTAAGTTGCTGGAATCCATATTAAATAGAGAAATAGCCAACCACCTCAGCAGAAATAATCTTCTTAGTGACACACACTATGGTTTCCGTCCTGCAAAATCTATCGCAGATGTGCTAACGTTTATATCTCATAGGATTAGTGAATCTCTTGACAAAGGCTTTCTTTCTAGGGCAATTGCTCTTGACATATCAAAGGCCTTCGACAAGGTATGGCATAAGGGCCTACTTCACAAGATTTCCAGTTACGGTATAGCTGGAAATGTTTTCTCAATCATTAAATCATTTCTCTCCGATAGGCTCATAAGAATAGTGGTCGATGGACAAAAATCAGAGGCCTGCAGTATTAATGCTGGAGTCCCTCAAGGGTCAATCCTGGACCCAACTCTTTTTCTGATCTACATCAATGATCTCCCTAAACACATACTTAAATTATTCGTTGACATCTATGCTGATGACACGACCATCTACGGCAACACATCAAAGGCTCCTCTGAGCTCAAGCGTGTGGTTCAGTGGGGGAAGACGTGGCTGGTTACCTTTAGTTCATCTAAAACCAAACTCCTATCTTTACATCATCAACGCTCTGATCCGCATCTGGCATGAATTGAAATGGATGGCTCTCGTCTAGGAGAAACCCCATGTTTTGACAAGCTTCTGGAAATGGAACAAGTACATCAAGTCTGTTGCCAAGGTCGCTGGAAAGATGGCGGGATCCTTCTACCGCTCCAGAAGATATCTCACTACTGATGAAATTCTCTATCTATATAAAAGCTAAGTACGTCCAAGGATTGAATACTGTTGCCATATCTGGACTGCAGCTGCTAAAAACAACCTATTCTGCCTTGACAAAGTACAAAATAGACTTCGTGGCTTAGTGGGGGATGCCCTTTTCTCTACCCTGTAACCTCTCTCCCACAGAAGAGACGTTGCGAGCCTATCCTTGTTTTATCGTTATTTCCATGGCAGATGCTCGTCTGAACTCCAATCTCTGGCTCCCCCTCGCCAATCTTTCACGAAAAACACCCGTCTAGCTGAATCCACTGTGAAAAATTTTCCCCACTCTTTATCTGTTCCTAAATCAAAACGTAGATTCCATGAACAAAGCTTCTTTCTTAGAACTGCCCGCCTGTGGAACTCTGTTCCATCTGCTTGCTTCCCACCTGACTACAACCTGGATGTCTTCAAGTCCAACGTTAACAAATTTCTAATGAACCGCCCCCTTAAGTAAACATTGTATTAAATCTCCACACTAACGTACTGCACTTGCAATAACCCTTATCCCTGAGTGGCTTCCGGGCCTTGATAAGTGATGGCCACCGTGTAAAAAAAGAAAAAGTAGAAAACAATAAAAATAATATTTATTGCATTTTAGTTCAGTAAGTCAGTATCTTCAGACAGTCTGATCTCTTAGCACCGATGTTATGAATGAAAAGGAGAAAAAAAAAAACGAGGGTTAGGTTTTCATAAAATAAAGAATATTTAATAGCAAAAAAATATAAACAACAAAAACAAAAAAAAACGCAAAAAAACAGTTAATAAACAAAGAAGGCTTATAAATCAAAATTTCCTTATTTAATAATGATATCAGGTGATAGGGCTCCATTGCGGGAACCTTATCGAATGATCTGTCACCGTTAGTCATACAAACTAAACATTGGCACAAAGATGTTTATCTATCTATCTATCTATCTATCTATCTATCTATCTATCTATCTATCAGGGCTAATTTATAAACTATATATTGACTAACAATTAGAGTGGCCATTATGGATAATTAGTTGAAGAAGATAAAAGTATCAATATTACCTATGTATATTTGCCATTATCTTTGTCTTATTTATGTAAGGGATTGACTGATTTATTTATGGTATCTGTTATAATATTTATGTTGTGTAATGAATTGTACCAATCTTTTGTTGTTATTATATACGTTATACTCACGTGTATACACCGAGTCTCGTTAGATCACCGGAGTTGATCATTGTCAGTCCCAGCCCAGATAGATGACAATTTGGATAAATCAAGCCGTTTATGTTGACAAAGTCGAATCCGCTTGGCAAAAAAAAAACAAAAAAAAACAGTCTTCAGGAAACATGCTAAGTCACACGGGTTAAAACTTGGATTTACAACTGTTTGATCGGAAATTTTGTTCACAATCATGCAGTGAAGCTCTCCAGCGAGAGTATGCTTTAATTAGTTTTAGTTTGTGAACTAGTGATTTTATAGTTGACTATTAATACAGAAAGTAAAATAGATATTTTTTTATTAAGGTGTCATCATTTATCACTACCGAAAGGCCACTCAAGGATAAGGATTTATGGATTACATGTGCGCGGTGAAACAACGCCGTGATTATTGGCAATGATTGTTGCAATTGTGTGGAATTTGGTTGTTTAAAAAAGTTGATTTTTAATATTTTACAGGAGTAGGGTTATAGATTCAAGCTCAATAGAGTAGGAAATGAGAGACAGAGAAGGAGAGGAAGATAGATAGAGAGAGAGAGAGAGAGAGAGAGAGAGAGAAAGCGAGCGAGAGAGAGAGAGAGAGGATGAGAAAGAGTGCGACGGAAGAGAGCTTGGTAAGAACAAGGAGTCAAACAATACACAGCAATATAGAAAGAGAATGAAAGAAAGTAAGAAAGAAATTTAGAAAGTGAGGGAAAGAGAGTGAAACAGATAAAATAGAAAATTAGTACATATTTATTTGTTGCCCACCTCAGCAAAATGTGACACAAGATCGGAAAGTGGGGATGCCCAGCCAGTGCCTCTAAAGGAGGTGCATTCTGGTCTAGCGAAAATTGCCTGAGCATTCCCATCGGCATTACCTAGTAAGAGCTCCTCAGGCAACAAGCAATAAACTTGCCCCACCCGAAAGTCGAGTCGCAAGGCATGGGAGAGTGGAAGTAGGAAGGCAGGCTCGAACCCGTGCCGCGAAGAAGGAAAAGAACGGGAAAAATCCCTAACGTCTTTGCTGGTACGGCCGCCGCGAAACCGGAAATGGTGCAGGCTTAAATTAAAGCTAGACAATCGAAAAGAGAGGATAACTTTCGAAAATATCGGCGAAAAAAGCGACCCCCTCTGTAGAAAAGTTGCAGGTGAAGATACTAATGATTTTAGCCAATTTTTTGATATTTGTCGCCTGAAAGGTCGAACTTCAAAACGATAATGATCTAGTAAAATTCCGTCGCCTCTGTCGAAAGTTTTAGACAGACATGCAAACATACATACATACATACATTTATATATTGGGAACTAAAAAAATTCGACCCAAATCGATTAAAAAGCTTGCCCTATCACTGAATACCCTTTATGTAAAATTTCAAATGTTTAGACCAGAAATTGTCTGAGTAATTTGGTAGAGATCGTAGAGGTCATTTTTTCATATTTGACCCCTATTATGACCCCTTTACATTTATTGTTTTGGGCTCAAATCAAGTTATTAAGTTAGATCCATGTTCAAGAAATCTATATCAAAATTTCAAGTGTTTAGACCTAAAATTGTCGGATGAACTTCGTAGAGTTCTCAAAGGTCAAATCGTTTAACTTAACCATAATAGCCAAATTTCTGGCCGACTACCGATTACACAGATTTTCCCACATCTCCGTACCCTGTATATCAAATTTCGAGTCTGTAGACTTAAAATTATTTCGTAGGGAAATGTACACACACAGACACACAGACAGACAGATACACAGACACGTTGACTTATATATATATATATATATATATATACATATATATATATATATACTATAAGACTGAAGGTGTTCGATATCAAAATGCCTCGTAAAATGTTTAAACTAATGGAAATTGTTTAGACAGAAAAAAAAAATCCAGAACGAATTAAGAGTATCAACAAAAAAATATATATATAGAAAATACAACATAATCACATTTCGAGTTAGACTAAAACCTAATTATTAAAATTTCCAAAATCAATCAAATTTGAAATTATCTATTTTTTCTCCGTCTGAGTTATATATATATATATATATATATATATATATATATATATATATATATGTGTGTGTGTGTGTGTGTGTGTGTGTGTGTGTGTGTGTGTGTGTGTGCGTGTGTATGTGTGTGTGTGCGCGCGTGTTTGTGTGTGAGTATGCGCACGTGTGTGCACGTTTTTCAACGTGTCTCTGAGTTGGTGTGTGATAAAAACAATTCTTTTTATAAAAATCAGATCGATTCTTGTGGAGTATCCTTTTAGGAGAAAACTCAAGCTCAATATATAAAACCTTTTAATTGCTATTTAAAACATTGTAATAGAACTATAAATAAATTGATTGGCGGATCAAATTTATATCCTACTGTGATTTATTGTCAGTTTCGAAGCAAAGAAAAGCTACCACGTTTTTTTTCTCTTGAAAAACAAAACTTTAAGCAAACACAGAGTAAACAAAAATACTCCCGTTGTCAGAACGTTGTTGTCAGATGCAGAATATGCACCATCAATGTAAAATTACATGAAAATGCATGTAACTGTTCATGTAAACAATACCAAAACTACGCAACAAGCACCAACACATATGAAAGATATTTGAATTCACCAAATTAAAACAAGATTTACATCTTTCATATGTTCAGAAAAAGCACTTGTTCGCACATCGAAAACGTTCTTTGTTATTTGTTATATACTTTAACGTTAATAAAAGAGTCAATAAGTGAAATTAAGAGGAAAACTCAGTAATATAAATTTAATATGTAGATGCAAGTGGTAATCTATCCAAATACATTAATAGCAATTATATATATATATATATATATATATATATATATATATATATATATATATATATAAAAGGATATTTGTCTGTCTGTGTATCTGTGTGCCTGTGTATCTGCGTGTCTGTGTGTCTGTAAATTCGTCTCCTCGAAAACGGCTTGGCCGATTTTTATGAAATTCCACACGAAGTTACTTTATCTGCCTGGCAATGTTCTTAGATAGGTTTTCTGTCTGAATGGTTTCAATAAGTATCGAGGGTCCTTAGTCGAAATAATCCGATGAAAGAAGGAACAGGCGATTTGGAATTAAGTTACCATCTTACACAGCGTAACATCACACGTGCATTTGAGAATTTTCATTACCACACAGACCGAAAGATCCAACGTATAAAATCGACAATAGGTTATTTGATATGACAGAGGCATTTTCGAAATGAATGTTTCTGTCTAAAGA